>NW_028281131.1:0-152500 GCF_059751285.1 Brachycentrus maculatus
TACATATGTTGTAAAATAAGTTTCAGTTTATACCAGCAACTATTAGATTTATTGTCTGCTTATACATGTTCATGTCCTGGTGGTGGGTGGTCTTGCAGGGACAACTGACACAGCGGGTGCAGGGGTTCTGACGGTGACACGATCTTCATACTTAATAGTGATTTCTTGAACCTTCATGTTTGGTGTGAGGAACTGAGCGAGAGTGTCAACTCCGTCCCTACCAACTCGGTCGAATGGGTATCCCATTGACTTGGTATCGGGGTATTTCTTATCCTGAATACCACAGAAACTGTCGGCATCGTTGCAAATACCAGAAATATCCTGAACAATTTTATCGTATTCATAATTTGATACCATGGCGAATAAATCAAATATCATGCCCTTTTCCGTTCCCCTGGGTACGAGCATGTGCTGGGGCCAACCGCATCCGCAGAAATTGAATCCATAAAGAGCTGGGTCCTCATCAGTGGGACGATTTGCATCCAAACTCCGGAAAGTCCTTTCATACGAAATGGTGACAGAAGATTCATTGGAGCTACGCCTGATAGTATTAGCACCCGGTACAAGGGTCACTCTGAATTTATCCATTTCCATCATTAAGTATCTTTGTTCATTGAAATTCATAATGGCACCCTTATCATTAAATCTTGATTTGAATCATTAAGCCATGAAAATACGCATATATCCAACTAATTGTCGATTAGATCCATTATTAACATTAATAACTTAGTTAAACTGCTCATTTTGAAGATGAGTAAAGCGAACCAAAACTGCACTTCTTGGCGTAAAATCTAATCCGCGAGACAAATCCACATCGCTCTGTTCCCAGTGAGTAATGAGTAGGTTCGCTGGTTTATTATCAATTGTGACCTGTACATCAGTTACGCTTACGTTAGGGAATTCCAACTGTGTTACAGTATATTTAGGTTGTTTGTCCTTATGGGATACGAATATATCATTGACATAATTATGCCAACGATAGAATATTGGATCTCTCATAGCAGTTGCAGTATCTGACATCACTGCAAAAGGTTCCAAGAATCTGCCATCCGGATCATGACATCCAGCAATAACCATGTGTCCAAGGTTATGAAGAGTCTCGTACAGAGCTCGATTGGGGGACAGCATAGATGCCTTTACAATATCACCGAGAACATCGATACCTGTCGTTTCTGTTAAAGGTTAAACCCTTTTCAATGGCTTCCTTAATATTCTTCGCCCACTGTTCGAGGCTATTTATTCTAATGACAAACTCACGGTCAATATCTAGGACAATTGTAATGTTTCCTAGTCCTCCTTTCAGTTTAAAGTTTAAAGCTCGGTCAAATTGGCAAAATTGAGAAATTTCAAAAAAAATTACCTGATGTCCAAATGACTCTGAAATCTAGCTACGTCTTATACAATACCGCTTATCATGACCCTATTTAGGCTTCAACATTATAAAGCCTTTACCTACACGTGAGTGGAATGTATTTTTTATGTTTAAAGTTATTATTATTTCTTGTAATGAGTGATAGTTCTAGGTAAAAACACTTATTAATTTTCTACTTATTTTTATTTAATTTTGAAATGTGTGTCGGCCTTGAGCAAAATATATATGTATATATGACGTCATCTTTGTTTTGCCTCGCCCCCCGCTTTTTCTCGTTTCCCGCTTCATATATGTATAGTATGTATACATTTTAATATGGATAAACCATCATCATAATTGTAGGTGAGTATTATATTTTCTTGTGATTTTGTGATTTTTGTTATTAAATAGCAACTTCGAAGGTAAAAATAAATGTTTGTACAGAAAAATAAATATTTAACAAATTATAAAATGATAAATTCAAAAATATTATCATTTTATATTTTTAAACAAATCATAAGATTGTTCAATTAAAAAAATATTAATTCGAAAAAGTTTATTAAAATTTAGATGTTTAAAATTTAAAAAAAAAAAACAGAATGGTGTACAGTAATAATAATAATAATAATAAAATAAGGTTTATCATAATCGTCCAATGAGTACGGTCCAGGTCATTTTGTAGCAACGGAAGAGATAATATTGGGCCAATGAATTATGGTTTAGTTGGTGCGGGAGCAGGTGGTTTTGCGGCAGGAACAACTGATACAACAGGTGGAGGGTTCCTGACGACAAGGCGATTCTCGTGCTTAATGGTAATTTCTTGAACCTTCATGTTCGGTGTGAGGAACTGGGCTAGAGTATCAACTCCATCCCTGCCAACTCGGTCGAATGGGAAGCCCATCGATTTGGTATCAGGATACTTTTTATCCTGAATACCGCAGAAACTGTCAGCATCGTTGCAAATACCAGTAATATCCTGCACAATTTTGTCGTTCTCGTAATTAGACACCATGATGAAAAAGTCAAACAGCATTCCAGTTTCGGTTCCTCTGGGAACGAGCATATGCTGGGGCCAACCACAACCGCAGAAATTAAATCCATAAAGAGCTGGGTCGTCATCCGCTGGTCGATTAGCATCAACACTGCGGAAGGTCCTCTCGTAAGGAATGGTTACAGAAGAATCGTTGGAGCTACGCCTAATGGTATTATTTCCTGGTTTCAGCCTCACACGGAATTTATCCATTTCAATCATGAAATACCTCTGTTCGTTGAATTTCATTGCGACACCCTTTGCATCAAATCTAGGAGCCATGAAAATTCGAGCGTAACCAACTAATTGCTGGGTACCTGCATTTTTGACATTAGCAACTATGTTGAATGTTTCGTTTTGAAGGTGGGTGAATCGCACTAAGACTGCGCTTCGAGGAGTGAAATCCAATCCACGAGAAAGGTCCACATCACTCTGTTCCCAGTAAGTAATAAGCTGGTTAGCTGGTTTATTGTCAATTGTAACTCGCACATCTGTGACGCTGACATTAGCGAATTCTAACTGCGCTACAGTATATTTCGGTTGTTTGTCCTTGTGGGATACGAATATATCGTTGATATAGTTATGCCAACGATAAAATATCGGATCTCGCATTGCAGTTGAGGTATCTGACATTACTGCAAAAGGTTCTAAGAACCTACCATCAGGATCATGGCATCCGGAAATCAGCACATGTCCTAAATTGTGAAGAGTTCCGTAAAGTGATCGATTTGGTGATAGCATAGATGCCTCTACCATATCGCCAAGAACATCGATTCCAGTCGTTTCCGTTAAGGGTACTTGAACTCCTGCTCTAGTGACCGCGAAACCCTTATCAATCGCATCCTTAATATTCTTTGCCCACTGCTCCAGAGTATTAATTCTAACGACAAGCTCACGGTCAATATCTCTGAGTGGAGTATTGACTTGTCTACCAGGCCATGATTGAGTTGATATTAAAACGTCTAGTTTAGGAAAGTATCCTTCTTTGATAGCATCTCTCAAATTGTTAAAGCTCACCACTTGCGGAAGATCATTAGCAAATCGTTCCGCGTTGTATCTTGCTAAGACCTGCTGGTGCATGTAATAAAACAGTTCTCCCCTTCTATCCTTGGCGACAAGTTCACGTCTCTCGGCTCCTCCGGGGTATACCAAATGCCAGTGCCAATGATGAAGATTGATTCCAATATCTTCTCGGAAGTAGGCAATCTTTTGTTCAGGTTCTTTGGCATTCGCAGTGAATTCTCTTGGAAGGACGATCGGTTCGCGAACTTCTTTGGGAATAACTGCCGCTTCTTGGCGTGCAGAAGCAAAAGCAGAGTTCTCGATAAACTTTCCAGGGAAGCACTGGAGGAAGTTAGGGATAGATATATCACGCGTATCTGTCCTATGAAGAAGAGCCACCGAAAGAGCATAGTTGAATAGGTACGGGTTGATTCTATCGTGGCAGTAGGCTGCGACACCGATCAAATCAGAAATACTTTTCTGGTCCATAAATATTTTAATAAGTTTCTCGGCAAACTCAATGTGCTCATCACGGAACAAACTGAAATGAGCCTTCATTCCCAACTTTTGTGGAATCGATATATCCGGAAGACTGATGTTCTTTATCGGAATAGGAATTCTTGGAGCGTTATCGAAACGCTTCTTGATTTTCTTCCGAAGAATTCGGATGCGTTCTTGCAAGAATCCATCGGGAACGTCGAAAATGGCCTTGGCATCGTTGCCCCTCGGAGTTAGGAGTGGCTCTGTAGGCCTCTCAAACAACAGTTGCAAAATAGCCTTATTAGAATAGGACATTTTGTAATTGTAACGAACACAGTAGAAGAAACTCAATTGATACTTTGTAAGATTTGGTACAAGTTATATACTCTATGATAGACAATTCGTGCTATGTGTAAATTCGGTATAAATTATCTATTATTTAGATTTTTTAAGTCGTATGTGTTGCGGTTATTTTTTTTTATCCTACTTTACATTTCTAAATCTATTTTGATAAGTAGTGAAGGTCACTTTTATATCAACACTGATAATGTACCTACCTATTCATAACTTCAAGTCGTCTTTGCATGTTGAAACATTAAATAGTAAATAGTCAGTTTTTATCTAACTAGCGTTTACGAATTTTTTGACGGAAATGAGTCGCTATTTATTTTAAATAAAAAAAATAAAGAAATGTCTGAAATAGTATTTTTGATTATTTAAAAAAATTATTAAGCATCTTTTTTTTACACTAATCCAAAAACTGACTATATCATCAATTTGATTCACTTTTTTTAATATTATAAAAAAGTATGCATGCTCAACGTTTGAGATGAGTGGCATATTTTAAAGCTACGGTGTTATTTCAATAGTTTTATTAAATTTTAATTTATATAGACATACATGGAACACGTGGCCAAGACAAAATTGCTGGAATCGCAACACCAATTGAGCTAACTTTACTTTATCATTGGACGAATGTTAAAAGGTCTCTGTCCAAGCGGTCAGACTATGGAATTAATTACCTCTCCTTGTAAAAAATGCACCTTCTCTAATAACTTTTAAAAACGTCTGAGACATTACTTAGAATCCTTACTATCCATCAAACCTCCTCCCTTAGTTTTTCCCTCTACCTCCTTCCTTAAACTCACTTTTTCTTTTGCTCTCCTTATTATCATCTTTTGTTATTTATGTTATTTTATATGTTAATTTATAATTTGTTTTTTTTAATGTTCAAGTACTTTCTACCCTCTAATTGCAAACAGCTATATTTGGTATCAAACGTTTTGATCAATATCACTAGTCTATTTTTGGTTGGTTGGAAGATAATGCTTTTCAGCAATAAGCCCGCCAATGTACTTATTTATTTTCTGAACATGAAGTTAAAAAAAATAAAAATAAAAGGAAAAGTAACGATATTTTGACCAAAGTAATTCTAAGAAATAGGTTATAATATTATCACTATTATTCAACGCATTATTCAACACTATCTATGCCATTTAAATACATACTTGAAATAAGTACTTAAATTTTCATCACTAATTTGAATTATTTTCGAAACAAGTGAATTACTTGAACGACTGTCAATCATCGAATAATTCATGTAATCAATTGAATAAATCGATTATGCTTATTCGATTTATCCCACCATTTATGCGTATCGCGTTAATTTATTATATACATTAGAGAACAATTTGGAGACATCTAGAATTTAATAAAAATTGGTTTTGCCATAACCTCTACAAACGAATAATATATTTACAAAATCAGATGAATTTCTTAAGGGACTACTGTCAAAAACCCGTTGCTATGAATAATATTTAAAGATATTTTTTCACATACAAACTTTGTATCCCGTTAGTACCATGTTTAGATCGATGGAAACTGAAACTGCCTGATTAAATTTTATATAAATGGCTAATAGTATTTATTCAAACTGTTGTCGAAATTAAATTTTGGATATTTTGGTTTCAAAATTTTAAAAAGCGTTAGCTCTAATTTAGGTTGACTATCCTCTAATTTATGTTGTATTCGTAAAAACAGTGTTATTTTTCAACATTTTGTTCATTTCTTTTTTCTTACATAACAAAACCAGTATTACTTATTGTCAAAACTTTAAAAATTTATGTGTGCTTGATCTTTTTTGTCTGCCTTCGTAGTGTTATGGTCAGCATGCTCGGCTATCGTTCTGGAGTTCCCGGGTTCGATTCCCTGGGGGGGTGGGGTCAAATAAATGTAAGTGATTTTTTCACTGTAATATTTATTCAATATCACCCTGGATTGGTACCTGATCACCTTTTCCTCATTTGTTGACGATCAAGATAACATTGCGTTTATATGATGCAGTGCCCTATGCACCATTGGAGTGCGGATAAGGGTTTGGAGAACTGACATTTTTAGATTTAAAAAAAATTGGGCCGATCATGACGGTGATTGTATTATCGTCAAGAAGTATTTCTGACGTACAGCAGCAAAAACATCCAGAAGGCGGTATCTGAGGATAAATTATTATTTGAGATGTATGTCACCATTTTGTGGTTTGCCAAAATTTCATGTAATAACATCCGACAATATCCGGTTCTTATCTGACCACCTGGCGCCAAAAATAATAAATGTTTTTCAAATATCTTTCTCTATCTTGGTCATATTTATTTCCGGCCGCAAAAATAATGAAAAAATATTTTTATGATTTAAACAATAATTAAATCAACAAGACTAAAGGTAGATGGATTGATATACTTCTTCTTCTTCTCTACACTATATGTTACGGGTGATATTTAGTCTCCTGTCCAAGTACTCTTCAGCTGCCCACATTTTATACCATGCTTCATCAGTTTCCACTCCATTTCGTACTATACTCTATCATGCTCATGAAAACAGTTCATTTACCCTTTTTATATGTGAAAAAAACAGATTTATTTTTGATTTTTCGCATTTGAAAAAAATGCATAAAGAAGGTAAAAATTTAATTGAATTTTTATGAACATTTTTAAGACCTCATTAAAATAAAATAAAGTTTTTAATCAATCGACCTAATAATATTTTTTTTAAAATTATTTAATAATTATAATTGACCTAAATTCTACTAATTTACTAATTGGCCGATTCTACTAACTTTGAAAATAAAATAAAATAGTGAACAAATCTCTTCTGTCCTTGTTCTAAATGCGTAAAATGTTAACTTTATTTTAGAGTCATTAAAATGCAATTTATATTAATTCAGAAATCAGAACGTGGTTACCAAAGGCTACCGATTAAATATGGGTTAGTTAAACTCGGTAAAAGGGCTATATGTGCATTCCACTTCAACTTTGTGAGTAAAAACAAACAGTTCTAATGGAATTTTCTCAATTAAACCCTTTTACAAAAGAATTTTTTGTATGGTGTAAAAATCAAAAACGAAGTACCTGATTTATCTTTGTTGACTATCAATTAAAAATCTTAATATAAATAACTCCTGAATCCTGAAAAAATCCAGATTTTGAGAACAAATATTGAAAAACACAAAAAAATATAATAACAAAAAAAAATATTGCTTTCGAAGGGGCACCTAGTGTAATTGTAGCATTCAGCTCATAGCTACCGCGCTGGAGGTTCTGGGTTCCCAGGGGTGTCAAAGTAATTGTTATTGATTTTTCACTATTTATTTAATGTTTATTTAATTTTATCCTGCACTGGAATTCGAAGAGGAGGTCTGGTCACCTTTCCTTAATATAATTAACTATCAATAAAACTTGGTATGATCAAATATTTAAAATATTTGAAAGTAATGAGGTATAATTTTTTAAAATATTTTTTGAAAAAAAAATGAAAAACTGACATAATAAAAAAAACGTGAATCGAGTTAAATACACAAAAAGTCATCTTGCATTGCTTTCATTAGAAATACATAGCATTACAAGATAGAGGACCTCTGTATAACATGCATGTAATTCGTAAATTTTAGATTTTTCCAGTTTGGTGCAAATATTTGGTGCTACTACTTGGGTGCGATTAGTTTGGTGAATTTTTCGCAATGCTTTTTTTTAATTTTGATTAAGTAATCATATATGTATGTTAGAGTGCCAAATAAAAATTCTGTCTAATCAAGCCGGATAGCTGGAACGGTGTCGGATTTTGCAGCCAGCATTTCATCGCGCGGTAGTTTGTAGTTAATTTTTCTGCCGCTTGGCGGAGCGCGGCGCAGAGAGGGTTCCGTGACAGCGCGGGAAAACGGACAAATCGTTCCATCATGGCGGCAGTGGCCGTCATTAATTTCTTCAAAATTAAAATTGTCTGTTTAGACGAGGTCATAGATTATCTTCAGTAGCCGTGACGCGCATCCATTACTCATCCGGAAGGGTGCAATGTCCGAGCCACTCTTCCCTCTTCAACGGTTAAAAATGTCACGGCAATATTGGCGCTTATTTAAATACTATTGCAGTCGGCAAATTGTGTATTTTAATTGTGTGCACCTAAGTGGTTGAATTTCATATTAAATACAATTTTACAACTCCTTAATGGATTTTATTGAATTTCATACTAGGATTTTAAGACTCCTTCATGAATTTTGTTGAATTTCATATTACCTAAGATTTTAAGACTCCTTCGTGAATTTTGTTAAATTTCATACTAACCAAGATTTTAAGACTCCTTCGTGGGTTTTGTTGAATTTCAAATTACCTAAAATTTTAAGACTCCTTCATGGATTTTGTTGAATTTTATATTAATAAAGATTTTAAGACTCCTTCATAGATTTTGTTGAATTTCAAATAAGCTAAGATTTTAATACACCTTAGTGGATTTTGTTGATGTCATATTAACTAAGATATCATCACCTTTGATACTAGGAACTCGAAATCAAGCTTACTTAAAGAAATTTTTGCACAATATTGTACAAATACGGGCATGCAACCCTGAGTACTTAAACCTTTTGCTGTTGTTATTCTATTCCTCTTCCTCTTCTATTCCTATTTGCAGTGTCATTCACTTAAAGCATCTTTTTATAAAATAACAGATTTAAAACAAAAAAATAATAATAATAAAACAAAAACAAAAAACAAACGAATAAGCTCGCAATTGTACGGCAGTTTTTATTTATAAAGACAGAATATAGAATATAATACCACTCAGCGAACGATATAAAAACCCTACAAAATTCAATATGTTTTCGTTGACTTTTGAAATTCTATACCTATGCAGAGTATTCTCTTGTGTGTTTTTACCGACAAAATTGCAAAAACCGCAATAATAATAAGCTGTACCATTTGGTCGTAAACGAAGCAAAATATTATGTACGTTGTTTTTGTAGGTTGTTTTCGCGCGTAGGGGAAAACGTTGTACATTGAACTCATTTTACTTTGAAAGTATTTTATGCATTTGTTTATTTACTGCCAAAACCTATGAAATAAGTAGAGTAAAGTAGTCGAAGTAAATCAGATTGTTACAAAATACGCTGACGGAATGTTAAGGCATCGTGGCGTAGTTGAAAAGGCGAAAAATTAATTTCAGGGATGTTTGTGCAAAATTACCAACACTTTCATTTCCTTTCCCTATTAGCTATTCTTTATATATTGCCGGTTAAATGCCAAAGGGCCACAAGCGTAAACGGTTAATTTTACAGGAGAATCCATCAAAGTCTTCTTGGCGATATTTTTACATTAAAAAAATATATATCTAAGTGATACATCTACGTATTATTTATCATTCGATGTGTATTTTAATGCTTAATTAATTTATTATTAAGCAATTGCAGCAGCTTGTATCAACGAAACTAAAATATCACATGAGTCCATTTTGCTCATAAAAATAGCCGTTGAATCTTTGAATACATTAAATAAAACGCCACATAGAAGAATATGGAAGTCCCAGCATTTACAGGGAATATGACCGTCATAGGCTTGGTGGTTAAGTTATCACTTTACACATGTGTAACATTCACCAATTCTACCCATGTCATATATATATATATATATATATATATATATATATATATATATATATATATATATATATATATATATATATATATATATATATATATATATATATATATATATATATATATATATATATATATATATATATATATATATATATATATATATATATATATATATATATATATATATATATATATATATATATATATATATATATATATATATATATATATATATATATATATATATATATATATATATATATATTTATATTTATATATATATATATATATATGCACCGTTGTTGGATTTAATCCAGGATTCGGACCTAGCATACAAATAGAAAGAGTCTTTGTTTAATTTGCTTTGAGTCCAACAAAGACGACTGTTGTGAACTATTCCATATTCCATATTCGTCTATGTTGAGATGTAAATTAAAAAAAAAAAAAATAACTCCTAAGCGGAGATGATCCGGATTTGCAACAAGTAAACAAGTATTTGACACACCCAAATTGTTGGAAATAAGTTTATTTGATGAATATGTAAAGTAACATTTTAGAAATTGAAAAACTAGGTTCGAGGTATGTTGCATTCCCCTATGTAGGTATTTTACTCGTATGTTTGCGGGGATAGAGTAAACACATCGGCTGAAGCCAATAGGTACCCCGGCGCACCGAACAAGTGAACAATGGCCGATGGAAACAATGAAATGTGATAGACGAAATGTCATTCGCGTGACCTCAGCAGATCCAGCATGGCACAAGAATAGCGGAATGTAAAAACAGAAGCTTAGTTAAACATTTGAGCGTTGTGTGCAAGCTTTTGTGTGTTGTTTTTGTGTTAGCGCGGAGTTTTGTCGCAATTCGGATGCTGCGGGACTATTTGAAACAATTTTGTGCGGCGTCAGATGATTTTGTTTATCTGAAGGTTTGCTGCAAAGTTCGGACGAGTTAATCAACAGTCTCCACCCCCCGTATTCATGTTTAGGGAATGAACTGAAATGATGCACAGTTGAGAAAATCAACGCGCTCCGAAAAGTTACTGGAATTAAACGTGAATTTACAACTTTTTACAAAAAATCAACTCTTTTCATAAATAAGGAAGGAATGAAAAGCTGAGATAAGCATTATCGATAAAATTAAGAAAGCTGTGTTGAGATGGTTTGGACATGTAGAACGAATGAGTGAGGAAAGAACGGTAAAACAAATTTATGAGGCGAATGTTATTGGAAAAAGGAGCAGAGGAAGACCGAAAAAAACATGGCACGATCAGGTATACCAAATACTTGAAAGTGGTCAGGTTAGGAGTCGTAGGGGAGATGCATGAACGTAAAAGAGGCGAAGAATGTTTGCAAAGACATAGTGGTGTGGCGTTCTATTCTCTCTGCCTACCCCTGCGGGGAAGCGGCGTGATGGTTAGTTAGTTAGTTAGAATCGTATATTTCTAGCGTATATAAAATCTTGGAAATTTCATGTATTCTCGTATATGTGTTAATCAAATTTTGTTTACTGAGGCCGCATACATAAACAATTTCTTCTTTAACCCATGTCCGAGTCTAATGGTGCATAGGGCACTGTATCGTATTGACGCAGTGCTTTATTGGTCGCTACCTTCACGAAAGTAAGGTGATTTATTCTTCTCTAAGGTACCGGTACTGGGTAATCAATGTAAAAAAAAGTAAATTTGTTTAAATCATTTGTTGAGGCACAACGGTGTATGTTATTTGAATACGCGCGTTATTTTATGTATCGTAATATACCTATGACAGGTAAAAAACATGTTTAAAAAAAAATGTAAAACAGCAATAATGGAATATTAAGTATTACTCATGTTTGACAGCGTGCTTCTTGACAGCTTCTGTCACTTACCATTTTCAATTGTTTCATTGCATTGTTTTATAGATTTTAAATATTTTCGTTTGCTTCAAAAGTACATATTGTGTAATTAAATATATTTTAAATGTGTACTTTCTATTTGATTAATTATTCATTTTACCATATTTAGTCACAGTGACGCATGGTCCGGTATTCGGCTGTCCAAACTCAAAACACAGTAAGGGACATTTTTTTTGCTATACGTTTTATTTGCATTTTTGGACTAAGTAGATTCTACTAAGTACTTTTTGTATTGAGAGCACGAGAAAAAAAACCTTTATAAAAAATATTTTTAATATCATACAATACTTAAATTCACTCAAATTAAATTAATTTCTCAATAAAATTATATCAAATCATGGTTATCAACTCCTGCCTTGTTTTATATATAACATAACAATTTGTATAGCCTCCCACCAGTCTGATGATGTCGGTAACGACGAAACCCGGTCGCTGGTCAAATAAAATAAAGTGGAAAAGCTAAAAATATTGGTTTTAATCTAATAATATATTAAAAACGTTCTCCTGAAAAATCAAGTTTTTTGATTTATGACGTTCTTGAAAGGAGTGAGCGATATGTGCTGCTAAAACGGATCTGTTTTTGGTTCTCTGGAGAAAAAACCTTCAGGTTTTAGCTAAAAAGATGTGTTGCACAGTAAAAAATTCAATAAGTGGCTTGACATTTATTTTTAATACATTATGTTATATTTTTAAACTTTAAAAACGTTCTCCTGAAAAAACAAGTTTTTTATTTATGACGTTCTTGAAAGGAGTGAGCGATATGTGCTGCTAAAACGGATCTGTTTTTGGTTCTCTTACAAAATACACGAGTACATTATAGATAATAATTCATGTTTTCGTTTTACATGACCGCAGTCCCATTTTGATAAGCCGCCAGATAACAAAGTTGTAAATCACCAAAAAATATTAGAATTTCAATTGAAATTCAAAAATTTATACGTAAATACGAGACTTTTAATTTTTAAAATACACACAAATATCGTAAAGTGAAATGATTGAATTTTTTCGAACAAAAATATTTTTAAAATTTTTGTTTGAACAAAAGGGTGTCGATTTCAAAGAGAAGATAACTTTTGGCAACGTAATGTACAAATGAAGATAACCTTCATTTTACTTTAGGATTTTAATTTCTAACAATTTTGGTATTTTAACACAGGTCGTCGATTCGTTTAGTGGGGAAGTTAGTGCCACTACTAAAAATATTTTTTTCTCTTTGTTTTATCTGTTTATTTTTTTTTTACCGAATACAAGGAAAACATTTTTTGTATATGTTATACCCATAACAATTAAGAAAAAAAAACAAGTTTTATTTGGTTTACTTGGTCTTCTTCATATTTGATGATATGTCATCATAGAAGACGAAGATATACAAATCTGGGCATTTAGAGGAAGTGAACCTTTTACAAACGTGTAACATTCACCTATTCCACCCATGATTGACAACCAGCTATGCAAATCTTTAGAACCTCTATATATAAATATATATTGTTCAAATTCAAAACATGTTGCTTGAATTGACTAGAATTTCACTAGAGACATCTATGATGAGATGAAAGAAGCTTTTATATTGAGCACAAACTATTTAATTTATATCTGAGGTCTTAATCCTGGATTATATTCACACACATGAGAAACGCTAGGAAATATCCATTACATTTATTTATTTTTAGCTTTGATTATAAGCAAATTATAAATTGACCACATAATTTATTTACAACATTTTTATTAATATAGATTTTTGTTTTTATGTTGCGACAGAGTGAGGACTGGACTACAGGCGTCTGGCGCGACAAACACGATAAAAGCACAATGTTTCGTTTTCACAATGGGCTCATTTTGCAAGAGTTTTTCCTGAAAAACAAACAGCATTAGTACATTGAAGGGAGAGTATGTAAATTATTTCACATTCAAAGTAAACTAACCCATCCGCTGCTGGCTGAAACAAAATGGATTTCCCAAACGGAGCGACGGAGCTTTATTCAATTTAGAAATGCCTCAGTCAGTTGTTCGACATTTTGTGTGTACAACTTATTCGTTTATTGTTTTTTTCACTCTCCTTGCAGTATGGCAGGGCGGGGGTTGTTTGTCAGGAACAGTAACAGTAGCATAGCGGAGCTATATGTCACTACTCGCGACTAGCCCTAGGCGAGGGTGAGTTCCCACTCAAATAGGGGAAAACGTGGAAAATTTAATATCGTGTAATGTAAGTAGACTCCAACAGCTGTTTTAGGAGAACGTTTGTATTTATTTATGTACTGACTGAAATGCCCTTGAAAATTAAAACAATTTTCTACTACATATTAGTAATTGTATATATGAGAGATTTTTTCACTAAAATATTCATTCAATATTACCCTGGACTGGTACCTGAAGTGAAGGGCTGATCATCTTTCCTTCATGTGTTAACGATCAAGATAAAACTGCGTTTATATGATGCAGTGCCGTATGCACCATCGGGTGCGGATACGGGTTTAAAAAAATATATGAGAAGATGCATGAATGTAGAAGAGGCGAAAATTGTTCGCAAAGACAAATTTGTGTGGCGTTTTATTATCTCTGCCTGATGTAACAATCTAATGATTAGTAAAGTATTTTTTTAAATTTTACATTTGTACTTCGGAGTCGTCAAAAAAGATAGTGTCCTTTGTCTACAAATCTGGGTTTTTCCATTTAGTAGGTATTTTTATATTGATATCTCAACGAAGACAAAGAAAAATATGGAAATCTAGGTATTTATAGTGCTTATAATTTGTCTTAAGCTGGCTAAAGTGATCATTTTAAACGCATGTGACATTTACCATTCCACCCATGATTGGCAACCACACTTTAATTTTTTTTGCAAATTTTACTTTACAAATTTTAGAAGTTATATTTATCTTAGAATAAAGAAATAGAAATTGGTGAATAAAATAAATAAATCATTTTTAAGATTCTTCGATTTCTTCGATTAAATTCCATATTTCCTCTTTTTTATTCCTAAAATAATAAAATCTTATAATAAAATCTAAAAAGTTTCACTGCTAACGAGTCTCATGCATTTTTATTTATTTGTACAAGTCATTCTATAATTAATAAAACAATTAAAAAATTGTATACATTGGTACATTTTTGTCGTTTTTGTAAGTAGGTACATTGTTGTGATATTTTTTTCTATTTTATTTTTAATTCAAATTATTGAAAAACGTTGGAATGCTGCAGAAAGGCGAATAACAAGAGTGATAAAAAGCAAATGAAATGATTTCGTCCGATGGAAGTATTGGAATAACAAAGCTGACGACTTAAAGCTGTGTATTCGAGCGAGAATTATAAATGGTTTTCTTATTGGTATGTCTTTCGTTGTTATTTGTGAGGAAAAAATCATTTTTCATAATTGCGGCGGAATATCCGAAATTTCCGATAATTTACTCGCTTCAGTGGCAACACTTTATTGTAAATGATATTTTTCACAACGAAAATTTCTGTTACTTTTTTACTGTCAAATGAATGATTTAATTAGATTTTGGTTATTGTATCACTGGAAGATAAAATAAGTGATTACTTGTAAATTTAAGAACGAATACGCCATGTAAAATTTACAGTAATGGATCTCAGGATAAACATATTTTTTATTGAAATTATGGGCGCTTTATCCTCAATTAAAAAAAATAAGACGAGATTGAAGCGCCTTAAAAACTTGTCGTTGAGAGAGAAACGGCAAAATATTAAATAAATAATTTGCTTTCAACACAATCAAAATAAATCATTGTTAGTACGCATCTCTTCTTTAATAAATGTATTAAAACAAAAGTTCAGACACCAAAAGTTATCAGTAAATCCGGGTAGGTGCTTTGTAAACTTCTAATAAATCAATCTTAAATTACTTTCACCCTTTCTCGAATCCAATGATGAATTGTAAGTATTTACAAACGCAGCAAGGAGATATTAAATATTTATTATTATATTGTATTTGCGGTATATTGTTCGCCTCCGTAGTGTAATGGTCAGCACGCTTGGCTACCGTTCTGGAGGTCCCGGGTTCGATTCCCAGGGGGGGGTAAACAAATATAAGTGATTTTTACACTGTAATATTTATTCAATATTACCCTGGACTGGTACCTGAAGCGGAGGGCTGATCACCTTGTGTAAACGATCGAGATAACACTGCGTTTATATGACGCAGTGCCCTATGCACCATTGGGGTGCGGATAAGGGTTTTATTTTTATTATTTGCGGTATTTATAGGTAGTAGAATAAATCAGCTGTAAATGTTAAAACATTTAAATTTCTGCACAAATGTAATATTTTAAAAATAAAACAAGATGAATTTTTTTACTTTTATTTTATTTGGCATCACACTGGTCGTCAAAATTATGTCGGTAACGATAAAAACCGGTCAAATAAAATAAAAATAATAAATATGTCTATAGTAATTATTTTATAATATAAAATACTGTCAGGAGTCGTAATAATCGTCGGGTATGTATGAGGAGATGCATGAATGTAGAAGAGGCAAAGAATGTTTGCAAGGACAGAGTGGTGTGGCGTTCGATTCTCTCTGCCTACCCCTGCGGGGAAGCGGCGTGATGGTTAGTAAGTTAAAATACTGTTGCACCAAGAAATGTCAGCACAATCAAATATAATATTTGTACATTTGATAAAACGTATGCATACGTCACATTAACTGTGATGCGGTTTTATTGGTGCACAAAAAAGTTTAAAATTTATTACTGTTTCGTAAATTCTCAATTTTTTTGGATTCTTTTGTATTTCTTTAGTTTGTTCCAATTGTAAATTAAAAGACAACTTGCAAGAATTTTATTAAAACATACATATATCGTGAGCAAATTATGATAAATTGATCAATACATATATTAAAAAATGGATATGACATTTTTTTAACTTTATATTTACCCGCTACAGGGCAGAAAGTGTTGTTTTTGCATTTTGAAGAAAAGGTTTTGTTTAATTACTTTTTTAAATATACTAAATATTTTTCAAATAAAGAAAAAACCTTCAGGTTTTACCTAAAAAGATCTGTTGCACAGTAAAAAGTTTAACAAGTGGCTTGACATTTATTTTTTATACATTGTATTATATTTTTAAACTTTAAAAACGTTCTCCTGAAAAATCAAGTTTTTTGATTTATGACGTTCTTGAAAGGAGTGAGCGATATGTATGATATGTAGATGTAAACAAAGTAAGATTGAATATGTTACAATAAAGTTCATTAGTGTTTGTACCCTCTACAGTGATGGGATTATTGAGAATTTATAACGTCGAAGTATGTCAAGCACTATAGACCCTTGTATCCCTAGGGGTAGTTATTATCAAACATGAATGTTCCACTACTCTATTAGGGACGTAATCTCTTGTCTTGTTAATTGTGAATTACTATACTTGTGTTGAGTTGCTTCTTTCTCGCGCAGATAAATAACAGCTTCAGGACATCGCACTCCGAGGGATAATTCACCCCAAAGTTTAGGATTTCGTTATGATTCCATTTATCTTATGACAATCGAAACCAAACTCAAATGAAAATGTGCAGAAAAATATGTCCATATATTATTCTGTACATTCTAATGTACAAAGAGACAATCCAATCTTGATATATAAACATTTAAAATTACTGCCGGTACGTGGAATATTGTGGATGAGTATTATCGTTGAACAACAAACAAGACAAAAATATCGAAATCTTTTAGTACACAACCATGATACACGATTTACACACAACGAAGGTTTGATAGTACAAAGAATAAACAATAAACATTGAGTCGAACACTACAACATATCGTTCCGAACATTTTTAATTTGTTGCCGACGGATGTTAGAGGTCAAAATAAAATATGGAACAAAGGCAAAATAAAGGAATGAGTTAATTTTATGAAAATTGTAAAATGTTTATATTCTTAACTTTTCTCTCTTTTGTGTGTGTGTTTAGGTTAAAATTGTTGAAAACAATAAAAAATGTATTCAAAAAGAACTCCACCGACAAGGCACACAAGGTGGCTTGGTTGGTCTCTGCATTTTTTTTAATATGTTAAAAATTGTGATTGAAATAAATGTATACAATTTATGTTAATAAAAAATAAATTTTCGTTCAGCAGTTTGATAAATGCTTGGCATCCACCTCCACCAGCACATTTAAAATACATCCAACGTTTTCTTTCATTAAGCAATGATCACTAATCCAGCCAATAACAGGTTGTCAACCCTAACACATGACACCACCAAATCCGATAGATCCTTATATCCCATCGCATCGTCAATTTTTGTCAACTGAATACCCTCTTTTGCACATTCTGTTTTCAATTTAAATCTATCCCTTTAAAAAATTGGACACACCCACACGAAATGAGGGACATCCTGTGATAACGTGTCATCACATTCACAAGCGGAATCTTGTCTAATTCCAAAACGGAAGAGGTATTTGGAAAATGTGACAAGACGAATAAGACAAATAAATGAGTTGTGTGACTGATCTTGATTGATAGATATGAACTAAATATGCTTTTAATCCTTGTACATAATAGGCAGAGAAAAATTTCTATGGCAACTTATTTATATTTGTATATAAAAATATGGATTTTTATTTTTTGCTTTTTCATTTCAACAAACTGAGCCACGTGTGACTTTAAAAATATAGTATAAATACATAATTGCTTTTTAAATCAAATATGTTAACATATCTCCATACTTTCTACCAATTTTTATTTTTATTTCTTTAATTTTTTTAAACACAGTAATATATGTATGTGTTTCTATTATTTACACAAATATTTCAATTTCATACTATTTCTGTGAGCCTAAGCGGCTCATTATTATAAATAGGTATCAAATTGTGGCAGAGTGTATTCGAACTGAGATACTCGGACTCAAGAGTCCGCAACACTAAACACGGGACCACAGCCCGACACATTCAAATTATCAAATTATTTCATAAAAATCCATCTGATGGCTTGTTATTAAAATTTAGAAAAAATATTTGTGCATAAAAACACTAAATATTGAGGGAAATAGCCATCGACCATATTACCGTTTTGTGGCGAGGTACTGGATAATCAAATTACAGAATATGAGAGCGATGCTTTTAGTTCAGCTCAATTTAACCATATTATACGAAGCCTCTGATATTATGAAACAAACTGTATCAAAGAAAGTGTAAAGACGTAAAAGGTCTTAAAGGGATTTTTAATCTATTCATTTACGTTTGAAAAAATGGCTGAGTTTAGTCGTAAGCTCCATAATGAATTTTCAATAAACTAATTTAAGTTGATAATTTAATGGTAAATAAACGAATTATTGAGAATTTAAGTGCAAGGAAGGTTCATAAATAGCATCGCTTTTCAGGAAGCATATTGTATGTACCTATTTAAAAAAAAGGATCTTTGAGTTGACGGTAGTAGCAACGGTGATCTCTATAGTAAGACTCTAAAAAATTAACAATGTTGCAGCTACATATATCCGGATGCCTCATAAATTCTATGCAGAAGAATAAACAAATTAGAATTGAAAGTTAAATGAAGATAAACAAAACATGTGTCCGACCAATAACCACTTTTGAAATTGAGGCAAGTGCAGATACTTTTAGAACAAAATCTCGACTTTGAAGCTCTGAGATGAGAACTCTCTGATCTACCTTTATAACCGGAAACACGTTGTGAAACCGCGTAAGAAACACTGATATTCGGAGCACGTGTAAACGGAAGATATCGTGAGGTGAGGACGACAACGAAAGCGATAGTAGAATAAGGATGCAAACAGAATGTCAGAAGGTAGACTTCTACGTATCGCCCTTCAAGGAAACCCCGAAGAGCGTAGACCCCCGACAAGAGGGGAGGTAGCTGACAGTCAACTTTCCAAGAGCAACAGGCGGTGGTACATTGAAAGCTGTCCCAAATCTGATACAGAAGCATCTAGGCTTCCTGACAGATCTGCTCTTGCTGAGCAATTTTTTTAAACTAAGTTGCAAAATTTATTGAAAATGTGAAACAATTTAAAATTGTATCCCGATTTTACTGTAAATTTACATTTATAAGCTTTCAATATACCTGTCACTGCCAATCTAAATAAATACAAGATTGTAAGTCCATCACCAAATTTTCTAGAAGTTCCCCAGTATAGGCAGTGAAAGGGATTAGTGTTTAGTTCAATTAGTCAGCTAGACCCGATTACGACTCGACGTTGGCCGGTACACAGACGCCCACAACCCCGACCAGCACAGCAGACAGACACGGAACAGTGCAAAGACATTTACAGAAAATGGTCAGTCATCGCATTTCCACTTAACCATTATTCATCGACACTATTTCGGATCCCTTTCACAAGTAACTACATATATATATATATATATATATATATATATATATATATATATATATATATATATATATATATATATATATATATATATATATATATATATATATATATACGTATATACACACATAAACATATTTATTTTAGGCGGTTTTAGGCGGTGGTACAGACAGATCCTCAGTATCCACAGAAAGATGAAGAGAAGAAGAAGAATATAAATATAAAGGTCCTAAAAACCAATAATTTCATCAAGGCCAAGTATTAGTCGCAACTTTATTTTTTCTAAATCCATTTATCATTTTACGAAAATACTTTTTTTCTTAAAACATTGTTTTAACATTGAAAAAAAAATAGTTTTCTTCATAATAATTATATGGTTTTGAAAAGAAAAGAGTTATTGAAAGGTAAGGAGTTAAAAAAGTATTTAAAAATATTATTTCAATATATATTCTAAAAAAATATTTATCCAATTCACATAAAAAATGAGCGTGAGCGCACGACCAGCCCTGATTGTGGCTGAACGCATCTTGATTTGAACGTTTGAGACAAGCTTGAGATCTAAGAGCATATGTGCACTACACGGAATAACATGGAATTTTACCGTCCGGCACATCAGTTAGCGTTTTAAAGAATGATTGGCTTGGATTGGCTTGTGCTTTTGTCCATCTTTCTTCGGATCGGTGCTCTTAATCGGTGCGTGAACACGTTGCGCGTAAATTCGATCACGCTAAACTGCCTTAGTCGCTCTCATTTTTCAAAACGCCCCACGTCTTAAATTTCAATTTAAAATTCACTCATCGAATACAGAAAGGTCCTAACAATCAATAATTTCATATTATTTGTTAACATCTCATCAAAGATGAAGAAGAATATGGAAGTCTGGGCATTTACGGGGCTGACGACCGTCATAGGCTGGTTTAAGTGATCACTTTACACACGTGTAACATTCACCAATTCTACCCATAATACTCAAATTTTTAGAAGTTCCATATATATGAACCAATTTAGAAACCTTGACATCTATTGGTGAGATGTAAAGAAGCTTTTTATTAAGCAGAAACTCTTATATTAGTACCTATGTGAAGTACGAATCCTGGATTATAATCACACACATGAGAAACGCCAGAAAATACCATTTTAATTTTTATTATTTAAGCTTATAATTTGACCAGATAATT
This sequence comes from Brachycentrus maculatus, assembly GCF_059751285.1. Taxonomy (NCBI): domain Eukaryota; kingdom Metazoa; phylum Arthropoda; class Insecta; order Trichoptera; family Brachycentridae; genus Brachycentrus; species Brachycentrus maculatus. Next base: position 21,153 of record NW_028281131.1, read on the forward strand.
TATTTACAACATTTTGAGTGTGTATAAATACTTGTTCACAAAATCTGGATTATCTCCAATTACATGAGTTATTTTCGTATTATTTTTTAACATCTCATCAAAGATGAAGAAGAATATGGAAGTCTGGGCATTTATTTAAAAATAATATGAAAATAACTCCTGTAATTGGAGATAATCCAGATTTTGTGAACAAGTATTTGGACACACTCAAAATGTTGTAAATCAATAATTTCATTAAATATTTATTTCAAAATTCGTTCATCGAATACGGATTATCAGTATGATGGTATCGTATTTTCACATTACATATTTGGATATTTTGGTAGGTTGCTACTCCTGCCATTAAAAGCAGTAATGTAAATATACTACTACTCCTGACTTGTGACACTTGCCTTTTTCGGTACTAAATACTTAGAACGGGGTCTGAAAACTCCGCGGTGACAGCAGGGGTAATAAAAAATTGATAGCAAGTCAACCGTACCTAAGTCGGTCTTGCTAAATGCGCGCTGGCGTCACACTTTCGGCTCAACACAGGCCATGCCTTAAGAGCCGTAATACGTATAATAAATGTGTATATGAAATGAATATGTATATTGTATCTATGTATCTATGTATTATGAAAATAAATAAATAAATAAAAACAAAACAAAACAAACTTTCTCATTTCTCATTCATTATTTGGAATATAAAGATCTATTGTTAAATCTCAAATTCGACACTAATGTATGGAAGCGAAACATGGAACTGGCAAATGAAGGATGAAAGCAGAGTGAACGCTGTTGAAATGCGCTCCCTCAGACGAATGTGTGGAAAATCATTGTATGACAGAATTAAAAACGACGATATAAGAAAGGAATGTAAGGCTGAACGAGGAATAATTGAAAAGATTAGGAAGAGTTCTTTGCGGTAGTATGGACATGTGGAGCGAATGGATAATGAGAGAATGACTAAGAAAATATATTTGGTGAATGTGAGAGGGAAAATAGAACGTGGCGACCGAAAAAGACTTGGCACGATCAGATCAATCAGAACCTAAAATCTGGCGTTGTCAAAAGCCTGCGTAATCGGAGGGCATGTATGACTAGATGTATGGATCTGAAGGAGGCGAAGAGTGTATGTCAGGACAGAAGAGTGTGGCGTTCCATCCCCTCTGCCTACCCCTGCGGGGAAACGGCGTGATGGTAGTAGTAGTAGTAGTAGTAGTATTGTTAAAACTCTATATTTTCTTTATTTTTTCACACATTTTACTAAGAATAGTTCCATTAACCATGTGGTTTATAAAACATAAATTTATCCAAGTATTCTAATAAAAAAATTAATGTTAGTTTGTTTCAAAATCATATGTTATTTCAAGTCATTCACCTATTACTTCGCGATTTTGACACAACGTTGTATTCGAAGCAGTGACAGGTAAAAACATGTTTAAAAAAATACTCCTCAATGGCAGCGCCATCTGTTAAATGTATCAGCTACACTCTCAATACTAAGTATTGCTCGTGACGTACAGCGTGCTTCTTGACAGTTGTTTTAACTTATCATTTTCAATGTTTTCGATAGTATTATTGTTTCGTTGATTTTTAATATCTCCATTGCTTCACAAGCTCAAATAACAGAATATTATGTAAAACATAACCGACATCTTATGTTGTCGGTTACGACGAAACCCGGTTGCTGGTCAAATAAAATTCATGTGAAAAAATTACAAAGTTGTTATTTTATTCTAAGATATACGAGTATGTACCTTCTATTTTATTACTTTCCCATTTAACCAGACTGATCCATTTGTATTTGATGCAGCTTGTATTAAAATATAAACTTTGCATTTGTTTTACAATAATTTAACGCCAATTTGATCTCAATTTTGTATAATCGAAAAATATTTTATTTCAAAATTAAAGTAATGATTGAGATCCTTGAAAAACTTTTTTAATCAATTTTTTACCCCGCAATATAAAAGTAGAACAACAATTTGAAAGGATTGTGGACAATCTAAGCGCTCGCTAATTAGAAATTTCGCAAACCGCCATTAATATGTAAATGCAAGTCTTTGACATCCAACGCCTAAAATCCTAAAATCAAATTTAAATTTGCCGGTTGGTGTTGTAATCGTCCATTTATTATTCAGCTTAGAGCCCTATCCATTCTCGAAATTTAGTTTACATGTAAATACGTGATAGATCCCCTTACAAGGGATCCATTAGGAGGGGTTACCAATATGTATGTGTGTTCATGCATTATGTACAATTCAGCGAAACATTTTTCCCCAGAGATAACTTTACGTAAGTAATGGATGATGCAACGTGCGTATACCTAAGGCTCATATCAAACTAGTTTTTAGGGGTGCTTTGCGTTTTCGGGATATGACGAACAAAATTAAGAGAACCATCTATAATATAGATTTCTATATAAAAACTAACTAACTAACTAACCATCCGCCGCTTCCCCGCAGGGGTAGGCAGAGAGAATCGAACGCCACACCACTCTATCTTTGCAAACATTCTTTGCCTCTTCTACATTCATGCATCTCCCCATACATACCCGACGATTATTACGACTCCTGACCCGGCCGCTTTCAAGTATTTGACAAACCTGATTGTGCCAAGTTTTCCTCGGTCGTCCTCTGTTTCTTTTTCCAACTACATTCGCCTCATAAATTTGTTTAACCGTTCTTTCTTCACTCATACGCTCCACATGTCCAAACCATCTCATCACACCTTTCTTAATTTTATCTTAGATTTCTATATGCTTGTATTAATTTAATATTTTTACAAAAATGTCAATAATATTAGCATTTAACCACTCACCGAGATTTTTATGTCTACAAGTAGATATTATTTTTTGACATCTCATCAAAGATGAAGAAGAATATGGAAGTCTGAGCATTTACGGGGCTGACGACCGTCATAGGCTGGTTTAAGTGATCACTTTACACACGTGTAACATTCACCAATTCTACCCATTATTGACAACCACACTACTCAAATTCTTGGAAGTTCTGTATATATGAACCAATTTAGAAACCTTGTTTTTGAATCACTAATTACAAGTAGACAAAAATCTCGGTGAGTGGTTATATACTAATATTATTAACGTTTTTGTAAAAAAAAATTAAAATGACTAACCACAAACTACAAACCACAAACTAAGTGCTTTATATATTGAGAATATTGAGAATATATGCTTGTATTCTCTGAATATGTTGAAAGTTTGACCGTTTAGCAAAAAGTCCATAAAAATGAATTAATCTGATGGTCAAAATTAATCACCGTATCGAAAGATGTTATAATTTTTGCAAATGGATAATAATATATGATCATCAATAATATATGACGTTTGTGAACTTAACAGCTGCAGTAAATAAAAAAAAATGTTGATAAAACGGAAACAAATATATTTCAACACTGGCGGCAGCCATTTAACGGATATCATATTTTTCACTTAAAAGAAAAAAAATGTTAAGTTTCAAATAAAGATTTCCGTCATTCATTTTTTTTTATTTGGTAAAAAAGTAATTCAAAAACTAAATTGAATGATAAATTTTGCATTATTTTTAATTTGTTTTTATACTGGAGTTGTCTAGTTTACTAAAGTCAAATATGGTTGAGGTACGACGTCATGTGAAAAAATTATAACACCTTCCGATAAGGTGATTAATTTTGCGCCACCCTGTATATTATATTTCTCATCAAAACTAATCACATCGAACTAGTTTTAAGGGCTGCTTTGCGTATTCGAGATATAACGAACAAAATTTAGAGAATGATATACATAGAAAAAAAATAACAAATAGGTATGTAGTTTTTCCCACATGAATTTTATTTGGCCAGCAACGTTCGTTACCGACATCACCAGTCTGATGATATAGATAACGATGAAACCCGGTTGCTGGGCAGATAAATTTTGCAAAAATTTAAAATGTGGAAAAAAATACATAGTAAAATTTCTGTACAAAACTTAAATCTGATGATATACATATGTATGTATATGTTTGTATTCTCTGAATATGTCGAAAGTTTGACCGTTTAGCAAAAAGTCCATAAAAATGGATAAAGTGAATCCTGATTTATCCAATCGAATTATCCAATAAAAGTTATAGTTCTGTTTTGTTTTTGTCTGATTGTATTAACTGAAATTACAAAGAAAACTTTAAAACTTAATGTCCGTCATATTTTAAAACGACATTGAGTTGAAACTCTCAATGTATTCATACAACAGCGTACACTTATTGATGAAAATATAAAATTTACAAACTATAAATTGCTGGCTATTTACCGTTACTAAAATTGATAAACAGTTGTGTTTAAAATCATTAATATTATTATAAAACACAAGAAGTGGTTGGTAATAGAAGCACAGGAAGAAAGCTAAATACTTTAATCAATTTGAAAAAAATATTTCAAATAATTTAATCAGGTCAGAACTCGGAATAATCAGCGGGTATGTATGAAGAGACGAGTGAATGGGGAAGAGGAGAAAATTGTTTGCAAAAACAAAATTTATTTTCTCCCTTGAAAAAACGGCGTTATGATTAGTGTGTAAGTTAGTTAGGAATTTAGAATTGTAATACATTACCTCAATTAACATAGGCTAGTAAAATAATGGTATGTGACTCTGAGTATTCGAGCTGCTATTTATCATTCCTACTGCTCCTTTTCCATTTCCTTTTCTAAGAGTTGCTATTTATTTCTGAATATCTACGTGACTATTGGAAAACTCAAATTGTCTACTCAAATTCTTAGCTAATCAAAAAAATAAAACTGCTTTTTCAGATTTGTAGGAGATGGTCTTTAGGGTAAACATTATTTTATACAAATAAGCGTCGTCATTGATAATTATCAATTAATGTTTTCCCTTTTATTCAATGAGACAGGATGAATGAAAAAATAACAAAAAGTTACGTCAGTGTTGTTAGGCTATTCATTAATTCAATGATTCTTGCTTTCATGATTTTCAGCAATTCACCCGTCCTGAAATGCACACCCTTGTGAGGCGCCACGCCGCCCCCGGCGCACTTGGAGGCTCTGGGAAGCTTTGATGTCTGCAGAACAGCCGGAAACAATCATAACTAGGAGGTACTCTTTATTTAGAAGGGTGCAACACTTCAGACGTGAGCCAAGAACGAGGCTTATACCACGCACATAATTAGGAAAAATTACGAGGTGTTTTTACATAAAAATTACTCACAGGGGTAGTTTGTGCTATTTAAATACATTAAAAAAATCGTTAAAAATTGACGAATCGTGGATAAAATATTTTTAAAATGATTTTATTTAACTCTTTAGAGCACGGTGGAATTAAAAAGGTCCCACCTTTTTAATGCACAAATATGCGAGGTGGGATGTTTTTTTTACCACCTCAGTAAAATGACTTGAAGAACAAAGGTTTAAATAATACTATCTCCCACTTATCTTTACAGTTAACCACGTTCAGTGATAAGCGTCGCATGTAAACTTTGTGAAGCCAGCTGTCTTCGTTTTGACAGTGTACAATTATTTATCTGTAAAGCTTTTAATTAAAAAAAAGTGCAACTCTTGGCTTTTTTATGTCTTAAATTCTGTGCCTCAAAGAGTTTAGGGTTGTTCTCTTATTCCAAAAATTCGATTACCCAATCAGGAATAAAGAATACTTTGTTTTGATGTCAATACCATTTCTGTTTTTCACCAGGTGACATAAAACATATTAAGATTTTTGATTGGTGTTATGCCAGTCATGGTTATGATATTTTATGCGCCAAATAATAACGATGTTGTCAAACACATTTCCTTTATGCTTTAATTATATTTGGCATTACTGTAAACGAGAAATGTAAAAATAAAGACCTTAAAACATGACAGGCATGACGTGACATGTTAGTATATACATAGAAACGTTTAGTGAATGTGATTATTTATTTTAACCAAATACCTATATTACGAGAGGGTAAAGTAATACCATAAATTGCAATACCTACAAACTGCTACATAATTAGTAGGTACATTTAAAAATAATTATAAATTAGTAATACACATCAAGTGTAAAGCATCAAGAAAAAAAGTTTAATTCATTCTTGTTTTTTATTAAGGTAGATAGATTTGAGTTAACTTTTTTAAAGTATTTTTTATTTATTGAAAATTACATGTATGATAGCAAAGCCAATTATAATGAGCATGCATTCAAAATGCATAAAATATGAGTAAGTTTAAAAAAAACAAACAAAAATAATTAAACGCCAAAAAAACACAAGACTAAACAAAATCATCAATATATTGTACGTACATACATCATGTTATATAATCCGAGAGGAATTGCCTAAATCTAGTAATGCTGAGATTAAACAGATTTACCTCTATTAATATATAAATATATATAAATATATATATATTAATATATAAATATATATATATATATATATATATATATATATATATACATATGTTTATAAATATGTATATATATATAAAAATATATATATATATATATATATAAACATATATATATATATATATATATATATATATATATATATATATATATATATATATATAGATATATATATATATATACATATATACATATATATATATAAATATATATATATATATATTTAAATATATATATATATATATATATATATATATATATATATATATATATATATATATATATATATATATATATATATATATAAATATATATATTTATATATTTATATATATATATATATATATATATATATATATATATATATATATATATATAAATATATATATAAATATATATATATATATGTATATATACATATATATATATATATATATATATATATATATATATATATACATATATATATATATATATTTATATATATATATATATATATATATATATATATATATATATATATATATATATATATATATATATATATATATATATATATATTCTGTAAGACACTGAGACACCAGATATGAGGAACGTGTTTGCACTAATTACGAACATCCACGTCTCCATTAGTTGCTCCTCAGAAGCTGCGTTTTATTAATGAATGAAAATGTAATAAATAGACTTACTTGAATGTTTTACGTTTTAATATTCACAAAATAAAATTTATAAATAATTAAGGTTACAAATTTCATAACGACTATAAGCCATGTAAAATTTAAATGACTTATCCAAAACTACAAAATAAATATAAACAAGAAAATAAAACATTTATATTACATGTAAAAATGTATGTTCCTAAGTGTTGAGTGAAGATCCCCAGGGGTGTATTCATGATGCGCCGAGCATTGAGGAGCCTTCAGCATTTATATTGTTAACCGGTTTTTCTATGATCAAAGGGATGTGCATCAAGTAAACCGCGGGGGAGATCTAAAGCGGTGACGTCACTATTGCCTTTTGTTTTTTTAGTCAAGTTCCCGTTTTACAAGGGGAAACGCTTCAAACAAGCCATGAAGGCATATCTTTGTATTCTCGATAGGAAAATTCAGTGAAAATTATTTTGTAAAAAAATATTTTAACATAGAAAACATTAATTTAAAAATAATTGATGATGTCATTAATATCTTGTCTTGTCAATATGTATATTCGAATAAAATATTGACTTCATAAATAATAAAAACATTTAAAAATAAATATGTATATTAAATGAATTATAAACAATATCACCTTTAAAAAATAACCTTAGGCTGGAAAATATGGTAGCTAGGCAATAATACAACTTTTTTACTGTATTGATAGTTTTTACTTGTATTGAAAAAAATATGTCTTCTTTATAACGGTCATGTTTTTATGCAAAAATCTCGAAACAAATGACTGTAGTAATTCACTTAAAAGTATGTATGGGTAAGGAAGGAAAGGAAGGAGAAATAAAGAGTATGTTTTCACATCGACAGTTTTCAAATTTTTATTTAAACAACTTGTGTTTTTTTCAATCAATCTTATTTTACTTTCCCCTTTCTGTTCCTTGAATGCACCCCCCAGTGACGTCATTAATCTTTCAATGAACACAAAAGAGTTTACTCACATACTATGTAGTTCCGCGTATTATTGGTATCTCGGTGCTTTCTGTGATTCGTGCCGAGAATAACAGAAATCCTTCAAACGGATAAAGGATAGCAGGTGAGAAAAAGGAGCTCGAAACACTCCGAAACTTCGCTCTTTGTGAATCAGTTAACGCGCACTCTTTTTAAATAATAAAATCCTAATAAAACATTAACACGGATGAAGAAGTATATGAATGTTCGGGTTTAAGTGATCACTTCACACACATTTACCAATTCTACTCATGATTGATAACCACACTACTCAAATTCTTGGAAGTTCCATATATATATGATCCAATTTCATTGTACTTGAATAACTATAATTTTCACTAGAGACATCTATTGGTGAGATGAAGAAGATTTTTTTTTAAGCAGAAACACTTATATGGTAATTGTATGTAAGGTCTAATTATATTTGTTAACATACAAATATAGAAACTCTTATATTTGTATGGGAGGTCCTGGATTATAATCACTTACTTGAGAAACGCCAGAAAACATCCCTTTCATTTAATTACTATAGCTTAAAATTTCACCAGATAATTTATTTACAACATTTTTGAGTATGTCCAAATACTTATTCACAAATCTGGATTATCTTCAATTAAAGGAGTTATTTTTTAAATATTTTTTTTACATCTCAGCATAGATGATGAAGAATGTGGAATATGAATACCTCACTATTCTTTTTCATCTATGTTCGAGATAAAACTCCTATAATCTGAGATGATCCAGATTTGTGAACAAGTATTTGCACACACTAAAAAATGCTGCGAAGTATGTATATTAAATTTATTTTAAACAACATCTCAATATATATTTAAAATGATTTCAAGATCAATATTTTTTTATTGACAATTTCATATGTTGGAGATGTACTAAAATTTAGTTCAGAATTTTGTAAAATAATTAGAGTATTTTACATGTTCAATCTCCATAAATTTGTTAGGTCATACGCGTAAAGGTGTAACTAGGCGTGTTTCAATGAAGTGAATAAAAAAGTCTGAACTGTCACTTTTAACTAATGGCCATCTTTTCCACGTATTCCTAACCATTCCCTTCCCAGGTATTCCTGTAATAGCCCCTCCAGATATGCCAAGAAATACATTTAGAAAGATATGTGGAAATTTTTTTGTATAACAGAATTAAAAATTAAGATATTAGAAAGAGACAAGGCTCATTAAGAGGTAATTAAAAATATTATAATAAGTTTTTGAAGGGGTAATGGACATGTGGAGCGAATGAATAACTGGAGAATGACAAGGAAAGTATTTTAGGCAAATGTTAAAGAGACAAGAGAACGAGGACGGCACAAAAAAAACTTGGAACGACCTGTTCAATATGAACCTAAAATCTGGTAGTGTCAAAAGTCTACGTAATCGAAGGGCATGTTTGACTAGATATATAGACTTAGTTTACAAAAATTATAAAAAAAAGTGAAACTTAATTGTTCCTGGATTTTACGGTGAATTAACAATGAAAAACTTTCAATGTTCCTAAAAACCTGTAAAACCACCACCAAATGTTCCTTTTTTCTAGAAGTGCCCCAGTGTAGGCAATGAAAAGGATTGTAGTTAGTTACTTCAATTAGTCGGCTAGTTCCGATCCCGACCTGTCGTTGGCCGGTACACAGACGACCCCACAACCTCGACTGGCACAGCAGACAGACACGGAACAGTGCAAATACATTTGCAGAAAATGTTCAGTCATCGCATCTCGAGAGAGAGAGAGAGAGAGAGAGAGTATTTCTTCTTCATAGAACTTTAGTACTTATTAGTGATCTATAGAATTTGAAGCCCACATCATAATTACGCGTTGATATTTCCGAAGAATTTCACACTATCATTTGGTGGACCGGAAATCGATAAGACAATGGCACAGTTAGTCACACGTCTGGAGGGGCCATAACGTTTCCAGAAACATGGAAAGTGTAATAAAACACTCTGAGAGCAGTATCTAAGAATCCACTTCGGGGGTGGTTTAAATGTTCACATGTGTCACCCCCACTCCGCTCTGCCGCACTGAGGGCTGATGCACTGACGTTTTTATCGGGGGTCATGCTGTATTTATGCTTCTCTCAAGACAGTTTTTTATTGTTAATATTGATATCTTAATTCACAAACGTATAAGAAAATGTAGGTCTAGGACTCACAAAGTTATGATCACTATCACTAAAAACATATAAAAGTATGTTTTTAGTGATTTCACACAAATATCACGGTTAGATTATTCATTCAAACCCTCATCCGCACCCGATGGTTCATCGGGCACTGCATCATATAAACGCAGTGTTATGTTGATCGTTAACACACGAAGGAAAAGTGATCAGCCCTTTGCTTCAGATGCCAGTCCAGCGTAATATTGAATAAATATTAGAGTGAAAAAATCACTCACCATATTAATATTAAATATTTATTTTACCCCAATGGGAATCAAACCCGGGAACTCCAGTGCGGTAGCCAAGCGTGCTGACCATTATACTACGGAGGCGGATGGTTAGATTAACGCAGAGAATATCATTGTCCATGTGAATTTTTCTCAAAGCAAATATAACAAATATGGTTGATGAATAAATTATTTAAATGTTAGCAATAAATCACAACTGAGATAATTCATCTTTTTCATAATTTATAATTATTTCACAGTAAGACTTTGCTTTATGTAACCCAATTTCGCCTTAAAACTAAGCAACATAGCAACAACTCCTATTTATTTAACTTGTTTCTTCATTCTTTCCAAATTTCCCCTTAAAACTAAGCAACTTACTCCTATTTCTACCGCTTTTACTTGAACACTTTTTTCATTTTATAAAATATAAGATTTTTAACATTATTTTCATAATTTCGACAAGATTTATTTTCTAAGATTTGTAATGACTTTTGGATCATCAAAAAACCTGTTATTATTAAATTAAATACTGCCTACATTACATACACTTTTCCAATGTACTTTTACAAACTGTATAAAAAACGTTATTTCCCACACTCTTTAAAATAAGTTCTACTACCATTTAAAATATTTCTTCGTTCATTAAAATTTTGTATTAAAAACATTTTAAAATTATTTCAACTAAAAAACTTCATTAATACATATCTTTGCACAACTCCTACTAAAACACCCTTTTTAAAACAAAAGTAAAAGTTCCGAAGGTTGTTTCTCACTAAAACTACTTAATAGTCAACTGACAGCCTGATTATAACTCTGACGAGTTGGATAAAAATATTATGTTTTACAAGTAATTATAACGAATTCTTTCATTATTAACACAATTCGTAAGAAACGCCATATTTAATTCAAATGATTTATTTTTTGTGACATACTACCACCCTTATAAATTTTGTATAATATAAACTTTTTTGTATTTTTAAACAGTTTGACAATGCAAGTACGAGGCAAAAGAGCTGTCCTAAAAAAATGTAGTCGACTCAAAAATAAGTTGATTTTTAAAAAAATAATATTTTTATTTTTTTACGCCTACCTTGACCCTTAACTTGATCTTTTATTGCGATAAAATAAACTCCTGGACTATTTTTTTGATAAAGGACTGGATTATATATTTGACGTAATACAGATGATGAATCCGTGATAGTTCATAAGGAACGTCTGTCACGAGAGGTGGTATCGCACATGATAAAAATAGTGACCGACATTGGTAACATAAACCAAGCTAGGACACAAAATGCCGAACCCTCTTCTAGTGGAACGCAAGGTCTGCTGATGACAGTCAACAGTCCGCTTTCTCCTGAGGAGTTTTACGTGGTTTCCTCCCAGCAATGAGCAAATGTTTAGAATGTTGTTCCTTATTGGCCCACACTAGATTATCCCTCCTGTTCCCAACACAGATTCAAATAAAACATATTGAATTAGCTAGAAGAAACAAAAACCCACTAAATGATCTATAAACCTTGTGCATAATAAGCAAGGTCAATAATAAATGCACTTCTCATCTAAAAAAAGAAGAAAAAAAAATGAAAATACGAGATGACAAGTGAAAGTCATTACTGTTATAAATGAAAGGAAGGGTGTAATAGGAGAATAGTGGCAATTTTAAATTGTGATGTTACATAAAAGAAAACGCTAATTCAACATCCTTAACTTTCCGTTTTTAAACGAAGGGTTTATCAAAGTAATTTTTCATCCGGACAGGTCCCCTATGCCTTCACTCAGCGTGTTTGAAGTCATCTCGTGAAGGATTAATCTGCATACGTTACAGAGTAAGTACTTACACAGTGAGATAAAAATTCTCGCTTTCATTCAATCTCTAGCATCGCAAAAATAATAGAAAACGAGAAAGCTTTTGTGAGATAAAATGACTCGCATCACCTCTACATATCTGTGACGCGTTAACGTCAACTAGTAGAGACAAATGTTGATCTTTCAATTCACGTTCGTGATTAAATTTTAGCCATTAAAACACATTTTACCCGTATACGGGTTTTACACTTCAAGTTGGACGTTTAACAAATCAAATTGGACGTTTTACAAAGTAAATTGGACGTTATATTGTATTTTGTTAACAATTATAATTTGTAACCACCTCATAGTGTAATGGACAGCGCGCCTGGTTACCATACTGGAAGTCCCGGGCTCGATTCCCAGGTAGGTCAAAATAAATATGGGTGATTTTTTCTCCCGTATTTATTTAATATCACCCTGGAATGGTAGAAGAAGCGTAAGGCTGATCACCTTGCCTTCAAACAATTAACGATCAAGATAACGCTGCGTCGCTACGAAGCAGTGCCCTAAGCACCATTGGGTGCGGATAAGGATTAAAAGAAAAAAAAAACTACTCACGATTTTAGTTAGTATTGAAAATCTCGTCTGAAAACTTTAGTACACATCGCGCGCATAGACTACGACAGCGCGCCGCGCAGGCTTGCTAACTTGACGACTTACGGTCTTGCTAGTCTTAAGAATAAAATATGTGGGCAGGTATTCACACTGACGATATAAGTACTACTAATATGAATATATATATATATATATATATATATATATATATATATATATATATATATATATATATATATATATATATATATATATATATATATATATATATATATATATATATATATATATATATATATATATATATATATATATGTGCCAGAAATAGATCACGTACTTTCTGATGCCTAAGTAATGGTTATCAATATTTGTATTACAGATATCTCAAAAGAAACAAATGATTTTTCTAGAAACGAATAATTTTTCACATTATATTTGACATCTCATCAAAGATGAAGAAGAATATAGAAGTCTGGGCATTTACGGGGCTGATGGCCATTGAAAGCAGGTTTGAGTCATCACATTACACACGTGTAACGTTCACCAATTCTACCCTTTATTGACAACCACACTACTCAAATTCTTGGAAGTTCTATATATATGAACCAATTTTGAAAAATTGTTCTTGAATCACTAGAATTTCACTAGAGACATCTATTGGTGAGATGAAAAGAAGCTTTTTATTGAGCAGAAACTCTTATATCAGTATGTGAGGTCCGAATCCTGGATTATAATTACACACATGACATCTTCATCTTTGATGAGATGTCAAAAATAATGTGAAAAATAACTTCTATAATTGGAGATAATCCTGATTTGTGAACAAGTATTTGGACACACTCAAATTGTTGTGAATATTTTTCTATAGTTTAGCTATTAATAAGTAATTGCAAGTTTTGCTCCATAGGGTGAGAAATAATCGATATTAATGTAGGATTGTTAAAATCGACCAATTCCTAGAAATTAATGCCACGAAAAATGATGAGATACTGCATCTACAAAATGTATCTTTAGTTATTGAAGACTTTATTCAATCTGCTCATGAGAATTGTAAGATACTACTTCTTTCCTACAGAATGCCAACTTTATACTTTCACCTATGTTACCACATAGAAGATTGAAGCATTTTAAATACGTTAGATGCATGGGAAAAGAGAGAAAAGTTTTAGACACTGTAAACAAAAAATAACAATTTTACAATTTATAATAAAATAACAACTATGTAGTTTTTCCCACATGAATTTTATTTGACCAGCAACCGGGTTACGTCATCATGTTATAAATAGAAAAAAATATATTTAAAATCATGGTTTTCTACCCCTGTCTTGTTGTGTATATAATAAATAATTTTGTCTAGCCTCACACCAGTCTGATGATGTTGGTTATGACGTAACTCGGTTGCTGGTCAAATAAAATTTATGTGGAAAAAACATTTTCGTTTTTGTATTCTATAAAATGCAGTTCCACCAAGAAATGTCAGTACAAAACATAAATCTAATAGAGTACAGTAGATATTTCATGAGAAGAAAAAATATGAAATATATGTTATGACTATGCACAAGGCTGAAACAAAGGTAAAAGCTTTATAGTAAAAAAAAACATATACCTTGACTTAGAAACATGAGAAATTTTTTCCACTGTGAAGAGAGTCTGTCGACAAAATAAAAATACCCATGATAATTGCTAACCTTCAGTATAGAGCAGCATAATCAAAATAAGATGGTACATATTTATAGGATGACTGGGAGATGCTTTATACAGGGTTTGGAAAAAAAAGTATATATGAACAAAAAGAAAAAAAATAGATGCACAAAAATACAATCTGAATAAAACTATGACATTTTTTTTGTCTACACGCACACTAAATTGTAAGGATAAGGAATTAGTCGGAAAGTTTTCCAACTATTACCAAGTAATGGAAGCAGATATCGCAATACCAAACTATCTGTAGTTGCGGTGTTTACAGCTTTTTCGTTTGAGTGATCTTCTCTTACTATAATTAGTATTTCATATGGAAGTAATACGGTCTACGAAGTTTGAGAGAATAAACTAAGGCGCACGAATACAGCACTTAGTGTAATATGAACGAATTAATTTGACTATATTAGATAAAATAATAACAATTTTTTTCACACCACTATTAAATACTGAAATTCACCAAGTAAAACTTAAATTGAATAAAAAAAATTTAAAGGCACCATTTGGAATTTTTTTATTGATTTCAAACTAAATGATTTCTAGCTTTTTTTATAAAATAAATTATATTTTGAATGTTGCCTATAATATTTTAACTGTATTCTTTTTTTATTTACAAGATTTTGAGTGTGTCCAAATAGTTGTTATTTTCATATTATTTTTTGACATCTCATCAAAGATGAAGAAGAATATGGAAGTCTGGGCATTTACGGGGCTGTCGACCGTCACAGACTGGTTTAAGTGATCACTTTACACACGTGTAACATTCACCAATTCTACCCATTATTGACAACCACACTACTCAAATTCTTGGAAGTTCTGTATATATGAACCAATTTAGAAACCTTGTTCTTGAATCACTAGAACTTCACTAGAGTCATCTATAGGTGAGATGTAAAGAAGCTTTTTATTAAGCAATTACTTTTTTTATAGTTAAAAAAACATTAATATCTAAACGTATCTGAAGAAGTGTTGAAATGAGAATAAGAAAATTTGATAGAGTCGGATGACCTGTCATTGGTTGTCAATCAAGAATAGAATGACGAAACTTGTATTGGAAAGGCTTTTTGACATTTGATATAAACATAAATGCAACTTTCGAATTATCGAATTTCGAATTTCGAATTATCGAATTTCGAATGGTATTATGATTGACTATCGTTGCTTGAATGGTGTATAAAACGATCACATGCCTTGAAACTAAAAAAGGTGACTTTTGCTAAGCATGTATAATACTTTAAAGTACAGCTAAGCTTAGAGATCTAGTTAAAAACGCATCCACATCGAAAAAACAACTCTTTGATGAGCTTTGAAACAGATAAGCTTTGATTAATCCCTATTTTCACTTTTTTGCTGAATCATGTTTATCATGTTTATTTAGTTTGTACACATAAAAGAAAAAATCTGTTAGATATATGTAATAAAATACCTAGGTACCTACCTATACATTTTATTAAGTACTTACAAATAGTACCTACATAAAACAGTTCTACCACCAGATGTCGCATGCGTCGCGCTGAATAAAACAAAAGACATCAGATAGAAAAAATATAATATTCTGAATTGTCAGAATCAGATAGATAGATAAATTAAGAATAAACTTTGATTATAAACTTTAATTACAGAGCAACACATTGTTTATTTTATTATTATACACCCACTTTACATATTATTTACACCCAATTTACAAAAGAAAATTATTACCACGTTATATATATATCGCGGTAAACTTTTTCAAATAAAATCAAATTTAAACAGTTGAAAGAAAACTGAAACGTTTTAAAAATTTGGAAAAAAATGTCTGAAAGCTGCCTGATAAAACCAAGAAGACCGTATAACAAGAAGCGAATACGGATTTGTAAAAATGTTCCCCTTGTAAAAGATGCGGTCGTTTGTAAAGCGAAATCCAAGGTGTAGTACCCAAGTACTCCACTTTTGTGTACCTTCTGCCGTAGTAACTGCAAATGGGGTATCTACATACAATCGAGTCTACTCGGAGAAATAAGTAGCAAAAATCCAATGTTTGGTTTGGGTCCAATTTTATAATAATAATTGTACAACTTGTTATGATTGAGAAAATAATATATTATAAAGGCTAATACTTGTTCATAAATCTAGATTATCTCCAATTATAGGAGTTATTTTTCGTATTATTTTTTGACATCTCAAAAAAGAAATGAAATCATATATAAAGACCTTCCAATAGTTTAAGTAGTGTGGTTGTCAATCATGGGTAGAATTGGTAAATGTTACACGTGTGTAAAGTGATCACTTGAACCAGGCTATGATGGTCGTAAACCCCGTAAATGCCCAGACATCCATATTCTTCTTCATCTGTGTTGAGATGTCAAACAAAAAAATATGAAAAAAAACTTTTCTCTCGCAGAAACTATTCCTTATCATAGTTTCAAAATATTCTAATTCGCCAGTTACCTCTTCTGCACTTAGTACAGTAGTGTTCTATCTCCCTTTTTGATCCTTCTGCCGTCCCTCTTCCACTCATTTCACGTACGGAGTGGTTTTTATTTAACCGCAGCGCGACCGTCATATGTGCTTTATTGCTGGGGTTTTGTAGAGACAACCGCAGACGGTGGCCTGAAATGGGACACATTTAAAGGCCCATTTCACTATGTTGGGATACAGGATGTTTTCGTAATTCGTTAGAAACGTACAATATTATTACATCGCCGTGTCAACTTTGATTTTACCCTACAAATATCCTATTAAATTGAGTTAGATCTTTGTTTTGTGCATACTTTGTTTGTTGTGCATACTGCACTTCACAACATTTTCAGTGTGTCCAAATACTAGTTCACAAATGTGGATTATCTCCAATAATAGGAGTAATTTTTTTGACATCTCAATATAGATCGGCTGTCCAAACTCAAAACACAGTAAGGGACATTTTTTTATAGTATGTTTTTTTTGCATTTTTGGACTAAGTGGATTCTAGTTGGTCCAAAAATGCAAAAAAAAGTACTACAAAAAAATGTCCCTTACTGTGTTTTAAGTTTGGACAGCCGAGATGTTGAGATGTCAAAAAAAATATTTGGAAATATTTATAAAAAAAAGTATTTGGACACACTCAAAATGCTGTGAGTAAATTATCTGGTCAAATTATAAGCTAAAATAATAAAATGAAAATGATATTTTCTGGCGTTCCTCATATTTGTGATTATGATACAGGATTCGGACCTCACATACAAATAAAAGAGTTTTTGATCAATAAAAAAGCTTCTTTATCACACCAATAGATGTCTCTAGTAAAAATTCTAGTGATTCAAATACAATGAATTATATATATAGAACATCCAAGAATTTGAGAAGAGTGGTTGTCAATCATGGGTAGAATTGGTGAATGATACAAGTGTGTAAAGTTCACTTTACCAGCCTATGTCGGCCGTTAGCCCAAATTCTTCCAAATTCTTCTTCATCTATGTGGAGATGTCAAAAAAATAGCTGCACTTAATCAGTTATCTTCCTCTTTTATCTTAGCGTTCTGTCCCGAACTGCTGGACCTTGGATCTTCCGTATCTTTTCATTTTTTCAGTCTTTTATATTCCTAAGATCTCCATCTTAAAATTTTAGAGGTTTGTCTTGTGGGGTCTTGTATTGTAACATGTCCTGCCCATCGCCACTAGAGCCTTGCTACGCAAAACCAGACTGGGTCAGTCCGATGATGTCGGTAACGACGAAACCCAGTTGCTGGTAAAATAAAATTCATGTGGAAAAAATTACACAGTTGTTATTTTATTCTACAATCTTTATTTGATTCGATCGCCTTTGTCTAGTAAAAAGAGTTGAATTGCGGTACAGTGTTTTAGACTCAAACCCAACGTTTCTAGGTTTGATAACACTCGGCTACAACATTTCTGATAAAGTCTTTTATTATTAAAATAACGTTAATTTTCGACATTCAAAATTTGTTACATTATAAAAATTTAGCAGTATGAATAAAATAAAAACATTGTAATACTAAAATCTACATTTTTCGATTCCGATAAATTTTTATCTTTTATTCAAATCCCTGGGTTGAAAAGAGCTTCGAAGAATAATTGATTTTAATTTAAATCATTTCCATTGATATGTATTTTTACATTGTAAAAAATTTCCACATTCAAAGGATGTTTTAAATTGAAATGTCGATCTATGCCAATAAAGTCGTGTCCTTGTGATTGAGGGTAGCAGAGTTATAACTATTTTAATTTACTTTACTTTTTGTTCAGCTAGTATTAGCATGAACTACGATGTTACCACTTAAAAAAAATAGTTAAGTCTAGATGGTACGTTTTTGTTACAGACAAAAAACACAATTTTCTTTATGGTAATATGACGTGCTATATAACTCGCAGACATCTTAAACTGTAAATACTTCTCACAGGCAGCTTAAACGATAGGTACCTTCCTTGTTTTAGAACGGAGTAATATTAACATAAATAAAACATTTTACCTTTTTATCCAAATTCAATACGAGCTCATTTAAAAGCAAGGCACTCAATGTAAAATACGAGGAAATAATAAGTCTTTGATGTCAGAACTTGCAAAGAATAAGCAAAGGCATTCATGTTTAAAGAGATAAAAGTGGTATAATGTTTTCCGCGGCCATTTTAATCATGCGAGTAGGTACTGGGATCTGTTTTACCCTACTAAATTAGACGAAAAGGGAATATTTAATGGGTTCTTCAAATCGACTTGTAATGCCTGCTTCCATTGCGACCGAAAAACTGAAACTTTTTGGACTTGAGTTCAGCTACCTAGTAAAACTTTTACTTCAATTAAATTACAATAAAAATCTTACTCTCCAGTACTTTTTACTTAAAAATAATGGAGCAAGAAATAATGATGGTAGTAGGAATTTACAAAAATTTATCCTCCAACAAAAAACAATTATCATGGTCCCTAAAAGCAAGAAATAAGCATTAAGTATCTAGAAATTACAATTATAGAAAATATGATAATCACATATGAGAATACGCATATCTCAATAAAAATTAGTTAGGAATTAAATATTGCTTTTCACTACTAAATAATAATTTAATGGGGAATAAATTAGTAAAAACTACATTTATTAAAACGTGTATTTCGAGTAAAAAAGGACGATGAGTTAGAAGGATATAGAAAATGTTTTTGAGTTATGGTGTTCTAAATGGATGGAAATAATTTTCCAGATGGAAGGCATGAAAATAAAAAAGATTTAACTTTTACAGTAAAATTTATTTGTGGAACTGCATTCTGTTTAATAAAAAAACAGCTCTAAAGCTTTTTACATTTTGTTTTACATATCATGATGTGGGATGATGACGGCCATCAACGACAAAATCCAGCCCCTGGTCAAATACAATAAAGTGGAAAAATATACAATATACTTAAAATCAAAAAGATTTTAAGCACAGTGAAACAAAAAAATACGTTTTTATAAACAATAAAAAAAAACAGAAGACAGATTATAATGGGGCATTTGCTGCAGCACTATTCCCCTTTAACTTCTATAATAGAGGGGAAATCGAAAGGAAGAAAGAAGAAGAAGAATATCTACAATACCTATTTTTTGTTTCAATACTGTTTTTGTAGAATAATATCTACAAAAAACATCAATTATATTTATTTTTATTATATTAATTTATTTATATTATATTAACTTCTTAAAGAAAACAATCAATCAAAACTAGAAACAAACATAACCCAAATGTATAAAAATAATTTTAAATACCCAAATGCAACACAAAACAGTACCAACAAAATTAAATATACTTAGAAATAAAAAAGATCAACAGCTTCCCTTTAAAAATAAAAATTAAAAAAAGGCCTACTCGTACACTGTAAAAAATAAACATGACGAATACTACAAAATACTACAGAATAAACACTAGAAAACTAAACAAAATAACTCCTTCGTACCTCATAAAAATATATGTCGCCCCAGTAATATTTAAAAAAATGTAAAACATGATACTATCAAAAACGAAAAAAACTTTTTTTTGACATCTCAACATAGATGAAGAATTCCTTATTCTTCTTCATCTGTGTTGAGATGTCAAAAAAATAATATGATAAAACTCCTATAATTGGAAATAATCCAGATTTGTGAACAAGTATTTGGACACACTCAAAATGATGTTGACAAAAAATATTAAAAAACCTCTCTCGAAGCACAAAGCTCAGTTTTTTTAGAGAGGTTCAGCGTAACATAAATTTTAAGATTGTATTAAGTAGAAATGTGTAGAAATTGTATTAAATTGTAAAAAATATAACTATTTTAAATAAAAAAGAAAAATATATGTTTTCAAAAATGGAGTTTAGATAATATGATATAATTTATCGTTGAACAATTGCGGTTATACGGTCGCAATGTGTACAAGCTTTAAACAGTCGCTTTTCGTGCTCTTTGACTGTTTGGAAATGGCTACAAGAAAATTGCTGTATCGCTTTATGTGACAGCTAATTTATTCATCGGATACCGATATCCTGAAATAATTGTTACGATTGGGTATAACGACCTATCGGCCCGCCGGCTTGCCTCCTTTGCATTTTACAGTTTGATTTAATTGTATTGACATAATTTCGACTACGGCAGGCAGGAAAAGTCAATAAAATTGTACTAACTCTACGTTTACATGAAATAAAATTGATTTAATCTAAACAACCTACCTACCTACCTACTCGGTTGTTACAAAGATATGGACCTATTCAGAATCAAATTCACTATATTATTCTTTGACATCTCATCATACATGAAGAAGAATATGGAAGTCTGGGCATTTACGGGGCTGACGACCGTCATAGGCTGGTTTAAGTGAATGCGCTGAATAAGCTGGTTTAAATGATCACTTTACACACGTGTAACGTTCACCAATTCAACCCATTTTTGACAACCACACTATTCAAATTCATCATTATCATTATGCAAATTTTCATCTCACCAATAGATATCTCTAGTGAAGTTCTAATGATTCAAAAACAACGTTTCGAAATTGGTTCATATATAAAGAACTTTCAAGAATTTCAATAGGTGATTGTCAATAATGGGTACAATCGGTGAACGTTACAAGTGTGTAAAGTGATCATTTAAACCAGCTTATGACGGTTGTCAGCCCCGTAAATGCCCAGACTTCCATAATCTTCTTCATATTTGATGAGATGTCAAAGAATAATATGAAAATAACTCCTGTAATTGGAGATAATCCGGATTTTGTGAACAAGTATTTGGACAAACTCAAAATTTTGTAAATAAATTATCTGGTCATTGTAAATCAAATTTACTCACTAGGCCCATGCGGGAATTTTTACTGTTATTTTTTCTGCATAAAAATCGGCGCCTGCATCTGCATTCTTTTAAAGCAAGTTCACATACTTTTTCTGGGCCTTCCTCTTCTACTCTTGCCTTTTTCTTTCTTCTCAAACATGGTGTGATCAATGTGTAAGATATATACCATTTTCTATTTATTTATAAAACTTCATGGAAAGAATAAGGGAACATTGGCGAAATTATTATTTTTTGTAGTGAAACAATATCTTACAAGCAATAAAAAAACAGACAAGCCTTTAAGCCAAGGTTTGTACCTATATCATCTGTTTAAAATTAGTAGGTAAATAGTGCTCGTGTATATAAAGGTAGGTGCAAAAGAACAAACAGACACAAACACACATACATATATTTATTTATTATATTTGTGGTGTAATGATTAACATGTTCAGCTACCGTGCTGGAGGTCCCGGGTTCTATATCCAGGCGGGGAGGGGGGTGAATTTTTTTAAAGTGATTTTTCACTCATCATCTTGTCTTCATGTTAGTAACACTGCATCAATACGATGCAGTGCCCTATGCACCAATGGGTGCGGACAAGGGAAAAAGAAGAAGAGGGTAAATGCAATATGAATGATTCAATAATAGTAATAATAAGGGTTTTGGGAATCGCACCAACTGGTTTGTCAATTTTACAAAGCTGAATAACGTTAAACCCCTTGAAATATGAATTATTAATTTGGTAAATATTGGGTAGATAAATCTTAAATTATATTTGGATCAGATGTCTCACGTGAAGGTTGAATAAAACTTAGTATTCTTCAGGAATCACTAATTCTAGTCACGAACATCTCATTAATTATGGCATATTATTCGATGGTAAATCACAGGATACTAGAATTAGATGTAAACCTAGAATTTTCCACTGAAATCCGTAAATGAGTTACAATTGTCAAGGTACATAATTTGTGTTTTGTACATTAAAAGCATTGTTCACTTTTTGGTTTGGTAATATAACACTCTCCTTATCATTCATCGTTCACTTTGTAGTATTACACAAAGTGAACGATGAATGATAAGGAGAGTGTACTTAATCTGCTCCACAAAATAAAAATGTTGGTTTAAAAATCTCCAACATAGCTCGACATCTACTCCAGTGTTCCGCAAACTTTTTCTGTTTAAGGTACACCTGCCAAATTATGAAATTTCAGAGGTACACCAAAGAAAAAAAACAAAGTTTATTAAATAAAGATTTATTATCAAACTATAATGCGAAAACATATAATATCGTAACAAAGTTTATTTACTATCTTCACAAAGCTAGACGTTTTTCCACGGCACACCAACTAATCTTCACGGTACACTAGAGTGCCGCGCCACACACTTTGCGGAAAAATGATCTACTCCACCTTATATTTCCAATTACAATACTTATAAGTATATGTATTCTCATATATATTTTTAAAGAGATACCTAATCATTTTGAAATTTTTGTTTTGTTTTAAATTTAATATATTTTAATTTGTTTTCGTTATATCCATTATTATTAGCAATTGTTTGATCAGTTTTTAATTCAGTTTGAAAAATATTTTTTGAAACTGGTATTATTAGTCTATAGATCATCGTGATGTGGATATTTCAATGTTTTAGAAATAGTACATGTTTAAACCTGATGATGACAAAGTACTTGTCGAAACCGGTTGGAGAAAAATAAAGTACCAATAAAAGTGGTTAAAAACAAAGTTGTTTTATTTTATAAAGTTTATAAAATGTATCATAAAGTTTCAAGAAAAAAAAAAATTGAATTCTTGCAATGAACAATTTTAAGTTGGAATCAATATTATATTTTATAAACCAAACATTTGTTTTCCTATAGGGCCTCGTACAAATTAATTAGTCTTCGTAGTAGTAAGTAATTCGTCTAAGATACACAACCTAGTACGAATACGGATATAGAACCTGAGTGCCCTAACTCTTGATGCTTTTCTTGATTTCCTTAATTCTATCTTTACCCCATTTTCTTTCCCTTATAGCATTAATTTTATTATTATAAACTCCTTCACTTACGTTATATGGTCATCATTGACTTTGTTTCATTTGAATATCCAAAAATCTCAAAGGGAGAACTGATCATTTGACTTTCTAGTAATTAAGGATCAAGTCACCAGTCCATCGATTTGATGAGGTGCTCTATGCACTATGTAGGTAAGGATAGCGATCAAGGAAGAAATTTCTTAATTAACTAAAAAATAAACCTTTTATTTTTTCTACGATGTATACTTTTAAAAACTTTAAGTATATTTTGCAATCAATGATTATATTTCGACTGCCATTGCACATGTCTTTATATTTATGCAAATCTTTTGAGAAAACAATACATTCAATTTAAAAATAAATTGAAAAATTCGAATAAACGATTCGTTGCAAAACCCATTTTAAAAACGACGAACCAAATTGAATTAAATAGACCCCAAACAGTTACGATACACAATTTTCGATAGCCAATTTTCATATTTTATCATATACAGTAGTTTCGTGGTATTCTTGTGCAGTCTGTTATTTGGGTCTCGTCGTATTACTATTATAGGTTCGTATTGAAATTATGCTGACATCAAAGGTTTTTATTACGACGCTATCCTAAGTAAACCTGGTATACAGAATTTACAAAAAGTCTTTTGTTCATTTTAAATTTACAAATAATATTTTTTAATGTTCTTTTGTTGTTGTATTTCGAAGAAAAAAAAGTTTTTTTTACTGTCTAGATACATATAAAGTTGTTTCCCCTTGTAAGGGTATTTTACATTATATCGTCAAATTGAATATATGTAGGTACGTAAAAAAAAAAGTACAGTAAAAAAAAATCCTTGATACGTTTTTTGGTTGGTTGGAAGATAGCAATAAATGTACATATGTGTCGCCAATGTATGGATATATTTCTTTTCTGTACATGGAGTTTGAGGAACAACATTTTTTGTAAAAGAAAACATTGATAATAATGGTGACGTATTTTGAAATTAACGTCATATCTGAATTTAAATTTTATGTATTTCTAAACTTTTTAAATTATTCATGACTTGACCTTTATTTGTAACAAAGCGTAATTATTTAAGTGTATGAAAGTCAAATGAGTGGTTAGTTTTTATGATATGATTTGCAAATTTGCAAATAAAACTCATGGTATATTCAAGTGTTTAATTTACAATATACCTCGTTTTATTTTTTGACATCTCATCAAAGATGAAGAAGAATATGGAAGTCTGGGCATACAATATAAGTTTCGTTTTTTCTTGTTTCGAATTTGTTCGTTACGAGTGTCTCTTTGCCAGATATCGAATTCATTTTAACTGTGACAACGGCAGTAGGGGTATTATCATAAAATTCTGAACTAAAGCTATCAAAGTGTTTCATGAACCTTTCAGTTGAACGAAACGACAAATCATAAGGTTTAAGTGAACTAGGGTGCTGCAATATCCATTGTAAGGGTGAAATAAATAACAACGTGTATCCTTTTAAATTACAGCTACCGTAAATCGTTCTGCAGAAGATTGTATGTATAAAGAAAATGGGGTACTTTGTTCACGGTATGGACGTTTATGCGGACGGAGGTAGATATTACAAATATAGACTAGGAAATTACGTACAAGTATGGATAAATACTCGTGTATTACATTTTTTAAAACAAAGAGAGAATATATTTTCTTATTAAAAGTAAAAGTAAAACCCTCATACTATGTACAAATACTCGTAATTCTATAAATGTTTGAAGTTTGCTTAACCGATTTGAAACTCATATTTACATATTTTAAAAATAAACTTGGGACAAATACATTTGAAACATTTACATACAAAAAAATTTTTTAAACATTTTTCAGATCATTTTTTGTTTTCAAGTGATATTTAAAATGAAACTTTGATCTTCGATATGCTTGATTTTCATGTAGTAAGAACGGTTTTTCTCGACTATTTTACGCCTATTTATACATTTTAAATGGTTTTTTTCCTGTATCCTGACCATATTTTAAATTGTATGGCATAACACCGTGGTGCTAGAAAAAAATATTATAATTTTTGTTGAATAAAAGTTCAGTTCCATCAATTAAGTACTACGTGGTATTAAAATGGTTTAAAAATGTACATATAATTAAATTCTAATTTACTTTGAGGAATTCCATAATTATTTATCTGTATAAATAAAAATTAAAATATCATTTGTTCAAAATCTTAAATCTCATAAAGTTCATCGATTACTTTGAAATTTCGTAAAGTTTTTAAATGTCAGAACAAACAAAGAGAAAACAATGGCAGCGCCATGTGTTGAATATAACGGCAACAAACTAAATATTCGAAATTGCTCACGACGGAAAGCGTGTTTCTTCACAGTTGTTAAAATACTGTACACCCACAAGCATTGAGAAATTAAACATTAGAATTATTTGCTTTTTGGTTTCATTCTTTTCCATTAAATCATACTGAGCTAAAGCGATGCGTTGCCGGGTTAAATTTGATTAAAATTTATTTAAACATGAATATAAAACAAAATACGATTCATGATTCTACAAACTGATATTTATTTTGTGACAGTTGTTTGTTGGAAATGTATTTAGACCAATAACTGACTTCATTTCAAGTAAATAATTCATAAATTTGGTTACAATGTTTCTTACTTGTAATTATATACGTAGCTTACTTGTTACAAAATAAATATAAGACACTTAATTTTTCTGTCTTAAACCAAACACAGTGCAGACTGTTTTCAAGGTATGACAGAGAAATAAACTGCACATAAAAAAAATCCATCACTCATGTTAAAGCAATACCTCATATCTGGTAACCCAGGTTTTTATTTATTTATCAAGAGTGTATTCAGACACGCGATTAAAAAAAATACGGAACTTGTTAAAATCTATTTATCCAAATATTTTTTGTAGCATTTATGTAACTTCTAGTATTCTCGATTGATTGAAAATTGGACATGTTTTTTTAAAAATATGAATTAATCAGATCATAGGGAATTTTTGAAAAATAATAACAATAACGTCTCCCAGATATAAAGGATATTTTTTTTGAGGACAGAACATAGAAATCTGAACACAATCGTTTAAGGATTAAATCATGTATAGTATGGTAAAGGAATCACTATTTTTTTACCCCTTCCCCCATGTTAGGAATCGAACTCAGGTCTCTAAGCACGGTAGCTTAAAGCGCTAACCATTACACTACTGAGGCTGAAGAAAACATTTTGTTAATTTTTAGTTAGTAAGATTTTTCTTGCAGGGGCAATTTTCTCTCTTCTTTAAAAAATAAACGAGTGTGAATTTTTTTTTCCTTCGAAATAACATGTTACTCCATAAGTCTCCAATCTGATGCATATATGGTAACACTGTTGACATATCTATATGATTTGATGGATAGTGCCAACCTTTAAACAATAAGTGCCAAAATGTGTGAACAAAGTTATCTAATTTTCAAAACAATCGATGAAAAATAATTTCGTGTGTAGATTAAACGTTATTTTTTGATAGGAAAAATAATGTTGAAGCCAAAAAGTGGCATGATAATGGTTATGGAGAGCACCTGGGAAATCAACTATTATTGATTGGTATGCTTAATTTAAAAGCGGCCGTATAAATACCGATGATACTGAACACTCTAGTCGCCCAAATTCAGCAGTTGTTCCGGAAAAAAATAAAAAGTACAAAAAATAGTTTTGGAAGACCGTAAAATAAAGTTGCGCAAGATGGTTGATACCTAAAGGATATCGAAAGGTAGCGTGTTTACAATTTTACAAGAAAATTTAAACATGCGTTAGTTGCTTTTAAAGTGGGTGCTGTGTTTGCTCACACCAGACCAAAAACAGCAACGACTCGACGATTCAGAGCGTTGATTGGAGCCGTTTAAGAGAGATAAAAAAGGATTTTTCTTCCGTTGGTTATATCATCGACGCAAGCACTCTATGTTTTTCATTAATAATTGCACTAAATAATTGTTTTATTTTTTATTGTAAACTCCTATACTTATACGTGTGTCAGTAAATTTGTATTTCATGTTGATTGTAGAATCGTATTTCCTGTTGATTGTATTTGTCATTGTGTCTATTGCCAATTGAAGTCTTCTTTACTTGTGTTATATAATATTTAGAATAAATTAAGTCAATCTAAACTCTCGTCATTTATACTATACCTCATGAGACTCATATGTTAGTGAGCAGGTTATAATTTAGCAGGAAGAACCAATAGACTGACCAGAAATAATCGACGTTAAAAACCCCTTTGCCGATCAGCTGGCGGTGCATATTTTTTAAGCAGCCGTGTTGTTTTTTTTTAAGTAATATTTTTTTGGTTTTTACGCGATACGAGGTATCGTTACGAGCTAGAAATTTTTCAAAACGTACGTGCTTTAATCAGAACAATTTCAGAGTTTTAGAGTTAATTTGAACCGTCAAGAAATATAATGTCTCAAAGTAAATTCCGAGTTTTTTGGTCCGTACTCTCGCAAACAGCTTGCAGCTAACGAGACGCGAAGAATCCGCGCAATTAACGCCTTTAAAAGTTCAGTGGCAGTACTTACTAGGAGCTTGACAGATGGAATTAGCATTCAACCGAGCTACAAGTCCACTGGCTGCGTTATAAATTGGTGGTATGTCCCAGGAAACTGAATCGCAGGAGGCCAGAGACGAGGGGCGGGTAATTCGAGGGATGGATTCAGCTTCGCGGAAAAAAGACCAGACGTCTAAGCAGAAAAATACATTACTGTAATTGAGACCATACAAAATATACGAGTGAGTACAATTGTTAGAAGTTCTAATGAATTTAATTACGAATAAGAAAAAGAAATTTAACTATTACGAAGTTGAATATTTATTTATTGATATATAAACATTACTATTATTTACAACATTTTGAGTGTTTCCAAATACTTGTTCACAAAATCTGGATTATTTCCACTTACAAGAGTTATTTTCATATTAATTTTTTAACATCTCATCAAAGATGAAGTGGAATAAATAGATGTCTCTAGTGAAGTTCTAGTGATTCAAGAACAATGTTTCAAAATTGGTTCATATAAATAGAACTTCCAAGAATTTGAGTAGGTAGTGTGGTTGTCAATAATGGGTTGAATCGGTGAATGTTACAGTGTGTAAAGTGATCACTTAAGCCAGCCTATGACGGTCGTCAGCCCTGTAAATGCCCAGACTTCAATAAAACCTCTTCATCCTTGATGAGATGTCAAAAAAATACTATTATTTATTGATTTTATTATTTATTGATAAATTAACTTCAATTGTGTTAATTTTTCAATAAATAATAGTCTTGATATAAATAACTCCAATTTGGAACAAATCCAGAATTTGTAAACCAAAATTTCGTCACACACTCGAAATGTTGTAAATAAACAAATGGTCAAAAAAAGTTCTTCTTACACTCACCCGCACCCACTAGTGCAGGGCACTGCATCATATTAATTTTTTTTATCATTAAATGCATGAAGGAAATTTGATGAGTCCTGCGTTTCAGGTACCAACCAGTCCAGGATTATACAAAATTAAAATTTATAGAGCGAAAAATTACGTACATTTATTTTGACTTCCCTTTGGGAATTAAACCAGGGATCTCCAGTATGGCAACCGAACGCATTAACCACTGCACTACAAAGAGGGACATCCATATGACTTATTCTCTTACGTAACATTGCTACACTTATTCTCTATTATGAAAAAAAAAGTTTTGTTTTTTCCTAGTCCAATTTAAAAACAATAAGTGTTATCGTCGTAAGATCTAAAAGTTATTGTGTACCATTTGAAGGTCTTCTTCATCTTCAAACCCTTATTTGTACCCCAATGGTGCATAAGGTACTGTATCATAAAAACGCAGTGTTATCTTGATCGTTGAAAAGGTGATAAACCCCCCGCTTCAGGTACCAGTCTGTTGTAATATTGAATAAATATTAGAGTGAAAAATCACTTATATATTTTGACCCCCCTGGGAATTGAACCCGGAACCTTCAGAACGGTAGCCAAGCGTGCTGACCGTTACACAACAAAGGCGGATGAAATTATGAAATGGCTGAATTAAATCATCCATACAAATATAAATCAAACATCATACAAACATATTTTATCAAATATTCTTTCCTCACAGAACCTTGATTCCCATGACATCGGCCTTTTTAAAATGATAGCTGTTTTGTCTTGAAATAAAACGACTTATAACAAAATGCATTAAAGCCACATCTAAGGAATTCTCTCGAGTCCTCCAACGTCTTGAATACACAATCCAACTTTTACATCGTAATAATATAATGTCATCGCGCAAAATTGCATTCCTTGTAACATGGAGTTAACTAACTACGGATAACTTTTCAAGAAATCCTGTTAAAAATTATTCACGTGACATAAAACGGACAAAAAACTGCATACGGCGAAAATAATAGGTTTTCGGATTAAGTAAATGTTATTTGTTCCCGTTAGAGTGGAAATAAAAGAGGCTTTCTTCTTCTTCTTTACGTATCGTGTCGGGTCTCCCGGACGCGACGATGACTATCACTTGAGTAGTCCACTTGCAAACCACGTTATGTTAAAAATTTAAGTTTATCAGCCAATGGCGGCAAACGGTAGAATATTAAATCTTCTACGGATTTGAGCATTTTTGAGAGATTTAAGAAAGTGAACTGTGTATGGGCATAGCGAGTTTTGCAAGAGTATTGATTTTTCTATTCCATTTTTGGCAGATTTTGAAAACGAGTTTTGGCAGATGTAAAATATGGATGTTAACATTTTTGATTTTCTACTTCTTCTTCTTCTCCTTCATACCCTTATCCGCACCCAATGGTGCATAGGGCACTGCATCGTAGCGGCGTAGTGTTATCTTGATCGTTAATTGCATGAAGGCAAGGTGATCAGCCCTGCGCTTCTTGTACCAGTCCAGGGTGATATAAAATAAATATGAGAGTGAAAATCGGCCATATTTATTTTGACCCCCCTGGGAATCGAACCCGGGACCTCCAACACGGTAGCCAAACGCGCTGACCACTGCACTACGGAGGATTGACAACAATGGAGGTGGTAATTTTCTACAGATTGGAGCTATTTTCTATTTTTTTTTAAAACATAACATGATTTGCAAGATGACTATTCACATGTAAGATAGTCCTATTTTGGACAGTCCAAAACAGCTCGACGTTCTATACTCTTGTTCACTCATGTTTATTATAGAGCCAGAAGATGTGCCTTCTTCCGACACCTCTTCGACCCTCGATATTACCATTGATGATTATTTGCAGTAGCTTGTACTTTTCTCCTCTGTGAACATGTCCCAAATAGGACACTTTTCGGGTTTAAATATTTGATATTAGTTCCCTATTCGCCCTGGCTCTTTGAAGAACTCGTTGCGTTGCGCATAGAAATTAAAGTACAAATCGAACTGATCTGGAGAAATTTGAACATTAGGAGTAAAACTGTTCATTCTTAGGAATAGGCTATAAAACTTCAAGTAAGAAGTGAAAATCTAAGTAAAACATGATTTTTTGTTAACCAATCAACAGGTAATAATTGGTGTTGTATAAGCCGTAGCCATATTTCAGAGTCCCGAATGTCCCTGAAGCTCATTGGTTACCCCACAAATGAGGACCGTTATTACAAAGTTATTCAACGATTGCTTTGAAATTTTGACACAACTGTGTATACATAAATAATAATATCACAGATGATAGCTTAAGATGTTTATATTTATTTATAAACAGAGTTTTTACCGCAATGGCAGCTCCATCTGTTAAACTTATTAGCAACACGTGCAATACTTAACACTATTTTTAGAGGATAGGGGTATTTTCGACCGGTGTTTTTACTTTTTTCGTTTGCATGGTTTTTTCATAGATTTATAATATTTTCATTGATTTTCAAGCTTTGTGAAATAAAAATATATTTCGTTTGTATTTTGTTGTTTTTCTATTTAACTAGACTGAACCATAGCAACTAGTAGCTTAATAGAGCTAGTTTTGAATCAAATTGATAGACTTGAATGTTTTGGTCATATTTATGAGACGATGATTTCACGAATGAATGATTTATTTCCAGATTGCATTTAATTTTCGGAACAAGTATTTACTATATAATCGGTTTTCTTGACAATATCTGGCGGTTCATATTTTTGCATTCTTGTAATGGGTTCCAAAATCCAGCAAGTCCATTGGTCCGTACTAACGGCGGGAACAGATCCCATTTGTGGAATGAATTCAAATTTCAATTTTCGAATTTTTCCCAATGCTGCCATGCGTGAAAATACAAATGGGAGTGATTTTTTCTTCCATTTTAATATTAAAAGTCCTCTTTGGATTATGTAACGTTTTTAAAATAAAAATATAAAGAGTTTCAACTTGATTAATTCAATACACTTTGAATGTTAAATTCATAATAATACAAGAATTTTTTTTACCAATGAGATTGTTTAATTTTTTTTTTGTGAAAACAGACGTTCAATAAGTTTATTTTGAATTCTGGACAAAAAAGCTGTAAAATTTACTATCAAACCATTCATTCTTAAGTTTAATTTTAAGTTTAGTCAATTCAACTGTTTTTTTTTCTTTTGCTGCATTTACTGAAAGTTCTTTTATGCAGCGAAATAATTAGCTAAACTTATTAACTTGAAAAGCGACAAACGTGCATCTCATATGATTAAAAATAACTCAAAAAAAATTATTAAACTAACTAACTAACCATCACACCGTTTCCCCAGGGCTGAGAGACTAGAACGCTACACCACTCTGTCTTTGGAAACATTCTTCGCCTTTTCCACGTTCATGCATATCCTCATACATACCTGCCGATAAAATATATATATATATATATATATATATATATATGTATACGTATACATATAACACACACAGGCACACACACACATACACACACACACACACATACATAAACATACGTATAAAAACACACAAATACACATAAACAAACATATAAAGATAAAAAAGCTGATGGTTTTAATAATCCTTGCTGTAACTCTAATGGTAATTTTTTGGTTTTCTATTTTTAAAAAAAATCAACGATAAAAAAAATGAAAACCAGATATTTATCTTCCAAAAATCTTTGAGTTACAACCATATTTTTTTTTAGTGGAAACTAGTTTATAAAAATTATTTTGGTTGGCAGGCCTGTGGTTTGACAGCTTCTGCACTAGTCAGCCCAGTCCGAGCGCCGCCCGGCGTCGGCGTCGTCTCACGGCTTGGCAAGGTAGGCAAATTCCCTACTGTAAAAGCTCGCTTGCTATACATAATTTGTATCATGGACCAAATAAAATCATCTCGACTTCACCCTCAAGTGTTCATATATATCACACCAAACCTGCCTGCGCCAGAAACTAACACATATGGTGGAATTCTTGAATCTTATTTAAGGGTTAATTTTAACGTAATGACTAACAACTCTGTCGTTTTACTCATCATTACGTTCCGTATTGCAATTTTTCTTATATACTGATATTAAAACAAAACAAAAACAGATTAATTATTCTTTTATTTTCCATCAAACGCATAAGAGTGATAAAATTTCAATTTTACAAGATTGTGTACCCAGTACGCCAGCGGTACTGACATCGTCGAAACACCAAAATCAGTAGCAGGTCAGTCGCTGATTCAGTGTTATAGGGCGTGCAATGCTGTCATTTACCTACCTACTTCTTATCCGAACACCTTCCTTTGTAGCTAAAGATATCTCTTCTTCTAACATATCCGTGAACTCTTCCAATAGCAGAGAGGAACCGTTTCTCAA
Source organism: Brachycentrus maculatus (assembly GCF_059751285.1). Taxonomy (NCBI): domain Eukaryota; kingdom Metazoa; phylum Arthropoda; class Insecta; order Trichoptera; family Brachycentridae; genus Brachycentrus; species Brachycentrus maculatus. The sequence goes on from NW_028281131.1 coordinate 54,679, forward strand.
CAAATAATTGACTTATATCAAATTCTACCATTTTTTCATCTACAACATCTATTCATTTTTCCACACTGACTTTGTGACACTGAATAGTGTGTGGGCAACATAAAATTAAAACCTGGACTGATGACTGTAAACATTGTCCAATCTCGGCGCCAGTACTGACGTTAGTAATTGACTCAATGTAAATACGCCTTTATATACAATATTTCGATGAATAGCACCTTCCTTCGGAGCATACGTAATTTTTAGATACATCGGGTGAGGAGAGTTAACTGGATAAAGATAAGGGACATGTCGCTTTCTCCTTTCAACAACGTCATATATAAAAAAAAACTTGATTTTTCAGGAGATCCTTTAAAAGTTTAAAACTATAATGAAATGTATTAAAAATAACTATCAAGTCACTTATTGAAGTTTTTAATGTGCAACAGATCTTTTTAGGTAAAACCTGAATGTTTTTATTCCATTTGAAAAATATTCAGTATATTAAAAAAAAATTAAACAATACCTTTCCTTAAAAATGCAAAAACAACACTTTCTGCCTTGTGGCGAGTAAATATAAGGTTAAAAATATGCCGATTTTGCTGGGATATAGTACATTTTCTGGGCATTCCGAAAATATACACAACTAATAATTGACCTTTTTTGATATATGACGTTGTTGAAAGGAGTGAGCGATGTGTCCACAAGAAGTGAAGATCAGCCTTTTATTTATCTATGCAATTTTTATTACAATTTTGATCTTTTATCTGGTTCTGTGAACACGATCAAAACATCAATTTGACACACAAACTCTTGCTTTCAATCAGACATAAAGATATTTTACTAAGCTTTGGTCGATCACTACAAAGCCTTTGGCGATTATAATTATTTATGTGAAACGTATACTTTGGATACTTTATAACTTTAAAAAAAACCTTTGTAATATCAACTCCCAAGACACGCTTTGTTTTACCGATGCCAAAGAGTTTTACGATGCTGACGTCGCGGCACTGCTGTGGGTACCTTCTTTGTGAAAGAAAATTTTAATTTAAGTCTGACATCTCAGTAATTACGTTGAATAAATGTGTTTTCCTTATTTTAATACGTGGTTCATTTTTTATTCCTGCTCCTGGGAATCGAGGCACATTAGAAATCTCCATACTGTAAAAGGTTATGTTTTATATTTGAATCTTAAAAAAGCAATACATTTGTTATTCAAATAATATGAAAGCTCGAATTTCATGAAGTATGTTTTTTGAGAAGCGAGGCTAATATATTATTTATTTGCTAAAATATAATATTATCCTTTCATATGCGTTCTTATTTCGTATATAATTACTCAAACGTATATATTATTGAATACCAAGAATGAAAATCCTCACATTTATATTAAAAATGATTTTTTTTATTTTCATCCGTGAGCAGGAAACGAGAGTTAATTTAATTTAATTTTTGTTACATCAAAAGATATGTATTTTTTGAAAATTCTATTAAAAATAAAACATTTTCTGTATTTTCTTCTACCATATGCTACCATATAGTCAATGTTATAGTAACCTATGTATGTATTTCGGGTAAGCAAATACTATATTATTATTTTTTAATCGTATGTTCAATCCATTTTAAGTGTTAATATATATATATATATATATATATATATATATATATATATATATATATATATATATATATATATATAATATATATATATATATATATATATATATATATATATATAAATATATATATATATATATATATATATATATATATATATATATATATATTTATATATATATATATATATATATATATATATATATAATAATATATATATATATATATATATATATATATATATATATATATATATATATTTATATATATATATATATATATATATATATATATATATATATATATATATATATATATATATATATATACATATATATATATATATATATATATATATATATATATATATTTATATATATATATATATATATATATATATATATATATATATATATATATATATATATATATATACAATATATATATATATATGTATATATATATATATATATATATATATATATATATATATATATAAATATATATATATATATATATATATATATATATATATATATATATATATATATATATATATATATATATAATATATATATATATATATATATATATATATATATATATATATATATATATATATATATATATATATATATATATATATAATATATATATATATATATATATATATATATGTATACACCGTAATAATTTTATTTTAATGACCTGAGGATGGAATGATTATTCTGAAACCAGTAGTGATGAATTAGTGTTTATTAAAGTGGTTCTTCACAAAGTGAACGATGAATGATAAGGAGAGTATTTAATAACCATATAATTACTATGTATGAATGATAAGAAAAGCGTTATTTGCCTTCTTCTTCTTCAAACCCTTATCCGTACTTCAATGGTGCATAGGGCACTGCATCTTATAAACATAGTGTTTTCTTGATCTTTAACACATAAAAGAAAGGTGATCAGCCCTCCGCTTCGGGTACCAAACCAGGGTAATATTGAATAAATATTATAGTGAAAAACTCACTTTTATTTATTTGACCCTTCCTGGGAATCGAACCCGGGACCTCCGGAACGGTAGTCGAGCGTGCTGAGCATAACGCTACGGAGGCGGATATATAATGAGATGAAACCGCACAAAAAGTTAGTTTTAAATTTTATTGCGGACAAAATTAAATTAATCGCGTACGTGTACGTACCCCTGTATTCGCGGAGGTGATTGCAAGCAGAAATTTAATAAGAGCTTGCAATTTCCAGACGAAGTTGAAACAGGTGGTCTCTAGAACTAATTACAGAGTCTCTGATATTTCAGGCAAACGAAAATAATTAACCGAAATGCCGGGTATATTAATTTAGATTAAGCCCACAGTTATATAGCAGCCATTTTTGATAACAATTATTATTATTTAAAGCCGAGCTTAAATACGGAACGCGAAGGAAATTAGGAAATTTTGCGTACGTTATTCATGACGCAATCTTTATTTGGGATTCTATTATCTACTCGGGAAGATAGAGAGATATAAATATCCATTATTCATAGTAGTTATATAGATAAATTAGACATAATCAGATGTTAAGTAAGTTCAAACATTTATTACAAATAATTGAAATTTATCCTCAAAATGAGTTCATTTATTTATATTTATTGATATTTCAATAGTTGAATGAACTCTGTATAATAAGTGGGTATGTATAAGGAGATGCATGAACGTAAGAAGCAAAAATTGTTGCAAAGACAGTTTGATGTGGCGTTCTATCTCTCTTCCTACTCCAGCGGAGAGGCAGCGTGGTGGTCAGTTAGTTAGTTTACTGATATTTAAAAGGAGACGAAGAACGTATTGAGATGAAATATTAATGTCTGGGCACTGGCAGTGTATGAAACCTATCATTGCTTGTATTAACGAACTTTTATTTTACATTGTTACATTATTGTAGTATCCACCTCAATAGTTAGGGGGATAAAGTACCATACTAGAAGGATTCGATTCCTAGAGGAGAAAATTCATAAAATTTTTAATAATTATTTACTTCTATAGTTATTACATATTACCCGGAATTGGTACTTGAAGGGCTGAATTGATGACATTGTCTAAATGTAAGATGATCAACATAACACTGCATCAATGCGATGCAGTGCCCTATGGAATAATGATTGAAAAAAGGGATAAGAACATGAAAAAAGATCATTCACTTTCGAAAATTAAACCCCAATTTCTTTCATATTTTTTTTAGATACATTGAATTTGAAATGTTAAAGATACTTTTTTTTTAAAAATGTTACGTTGTAATTAATACGAATATGATGAATAGTTTGTATTGTGTCATTTTACTCATTTAAAGTTATAACGTTAATAAATAAATACATAAATAACCATGGCATTATGGAACTTGAGATGTTAAATGGTTATTTTTGGCAGAAAATAAAGGATTGTTTCCATTCTTTTAAGAAGGCAGAAAAATACAATCATAATATTTAAAAAAAATCACAGCCCTGTTTCTAAAATATTATATATCTATTCCTTTCTGAAAATTGTGTTGTAATTACATAATAGGATTCTAACCAGCAACGCCAGTTTCGCAGGTAGGTATCCCATATAACTGTTTGTGTTTCACTGCTAGTTAAACCAAATGTTCAATTTTACCTATATTTGATTCATTCATAAAAGTTTTATAATCATAGTATAAAAATATTATTAAATAATAATATTTCCTTTAAATTTTTAAAAGGTACCTTTTTTAAAACCTTTTTACTTTATGTACAAAAATATTTTCTCGTAAAGATCCAAATTAAGTAACTAGGTATCAAAATATAAATTTAACAAATTTACCTAATTTATTAAGCAAGACTGAGTCATTTCAGGTTTATGTACCGCATATTTTAAGGCAATACTTTAATTAAGATCAACGGACGAGACGAAAGCTCCCCCGTAGAGCCCGTAAAGCCTCACTGGGGCTTCTGAGCGACCATCTTTACTTCCCACACCTCTTTTAGTATTCTGAATAGGTACCTCGTAGCCAAGCTTAAAACCGTATTACGTGATGTGTATAGTAATCGATGATGTTTTTTAAAATCACGAATCATTCGTCAAATTTTATATATTTATTAATTTATTTATTATTATAATATTTGTACATTCCTTGGCAGTCTAATAAGCGTTATCTTGTAATTGATAAAAAAAATAGGGAAAATGTAACAGGTCAAATTGCACGGTTAATGGATATTGAAAATCATTTTTCAGGCGTTTCGTAGTATGTGAAATATTCAGAAAGAATCTTACACTCATTTTATGGAGGTCTTTGCTAAATAAAAAAAGCTTATTCAACTTAACTGTAGATGGTGCAGAAAACTCATATGTGAAAAAAAGGTTTCAATTAAAGGATATATAGAACTTTCGAAACTAGAGTAGTACCTACCTATAGTTGTCAATCATAGGTAGAACGGTGAATGTTACACGCGTGAAAGTGTTAATTTAAACCAAGCTATGACAGGCCGTAAGCCCTATAAATACCCACTAGACTTGCTTATTCTTCATTATCTTTGTTTAAATGTAAAAAAATATCATTCCAAAACTGTTAATTAGCTTCTATTTTTCATGTTAGCTTCTATTTTTCGATTTTTGAGAATTTTTTACTTGAAGTTGTTTTTTTAGCTTTTAAAGGACTTATACTTTAATATGTTCCATATTTTTTTAAATAATAATAAACTGCATGCTATCTCCTCACACTTCAAATCTAACTTAATTAACCACATTTTCATCCCGTCTACTCATCTAACTATGAATATTTATTTGTTTTAAGTTTAGTACATATTCAACACTGAAGAAGATAAAATGCTTGTCAAAACCGATAGTAAAAATAGTATTTTAATGTTTAAGTTTGATTAATTTTACAAAACTACATTTTTAATCACTTATCCAGTAAAAGCTGTTTTTTACAAACGAAACTCGTTGTCAAGTTGCTAGTGTAGACTGTCTATGAGACCTGTCTTTAATCCCAATCACAATTTGATGACTGCCGAGGTATATTTCATCAAACTCGGTGTACTTTTGATGCGCAGACAGACAAGGGCATCTGCTGGAAACGAATAGCTGAGAAACTCCCGAAAGCTCAAACCACCGCCACCGTCGGCACACAATAAACAGCCTTGTGGAGCCGTGCATGCTATTAAACTTATTCAATTATTCCTTGTTGGCGAAACCGCATGTCTAGGGCGTGTAATCCTTATATTCAAAGTCGGTACAGGCACAGAGAAGAAAGATTATGAATTGGGAAGGTGTAACAAAGTATAAGCATACTTCGGTGGCTTGATACAAGAAAAATTAGTTTCATGTCTTCATTTTTTTAGATTATAAAAATTCGTGTTGCGTTAAATTTTTATATATTTTTTTACAAATTCTAAATTTTAATTTAACACTAAATCATGCCATTGGATTCTCAAACGATTGTTTCAGCATGTACATATGTACAATATTTTGAATGTGTCCAAATCTTTGTTCGCAAATCTGGGTTTCGTCCAATTAGGAGTTTTATTTTTTTAAATTTATATTTGAACATAGATGAAAATGAAAATGAATATGGGAGTGTAGGTATTGATGTAGCTTACGACCTATCTTTGGCTAATTTACGTGATAATTTTATACACATTCTCCATTCTACCCATGATTGACAACCACACTACTCAAATATAGTAGTTATTAATATTCGTATATTAATAACTCATCAGGTGAATAAAGTTTATAGAATTCTCAGTAATTAAAGGACTTACTCTCCATCATAGGATGGTTAAAGTTCAAGGATATTTAATTAGTCGATTGTTAAAAGGATTCCAAGAACTGATCAATTTAATATCTATAGGCTTCGTCCAGAGAAGATTTATGTAAATGTGTATTTTCTATATAAAATAAATTTTAAATATACTTGTGTCCATGACGAACTTGGTTTAATTTATGTGGGATCGAAATAAATAAATGAGTTTTTCCTATATTTATTGACATCTCATCAAAAATGAAGAAGAATGTGGAAGTCTAGGCATTTACTGGGCTGACGACCGTCATAGGCTGGTTTAAGTGATCACTTTACACACGTATAACATTCACGTGTATTCTTCCTATATGAGATGTCAAAAAATAATATAAAAAATAACTCCTTGAATTGGAGATAATCCAGAATTGTGAACACGTATTTGGACACACTCAAAATGTTGTATATGAGTTTTTCCTCCATTATTATCCTAAACTGGTACGCTTAGCACAGGACTGATCACCTTGGCTATATTTTAATATTGCGTGGATTTGATGTAGAGCTCAATACGTCATTGAATATAAAAAAGGGTCAGAAGAAAAATAACGAACTAAATATAACCTGTAGTCTGCTGTATAAATCAATAACATGAAGAATTTCAAATTTATATGAACAATTTTGTATATTTTCACATAACCATAATTACTAGTAAACGTGTTATATATGTTTACAGACTTATCGGTAATTTTGGATGATCTATATGTAGCTAGTCGTAAAATATGTCCGAAAGAAATCTTGATGTAAATATATCAAAAAATGCATATCCAATACTATGTACAATGTCGCAGTTGTTATTAATTTTTTCCCGTGTGGTCTTTATGTAAAAAAATATAAAAATTGCGATGTGCAAATAATCTTAAGTTATTTTTCATATCATGATAATAATTTAATAAATCAAGGCAACAAATGACAAATTATAGGTACACACACTAAACAAGTCATTCATCTGAATAATGAAATAAATAAATATGGCGTAAATAAAATTGTCAAGCTCTAGTTATATTTGATTTTATTATTGTGTACGTGCGAGTAGATAATGATTCAAATTAAAAAAAATTGCTGTTGCTAAGGTTTGAGTTACGTAGGTAAATTTAATATTCATCTACGATTAATTTGTTTTATTTTTTTTTTATTTTTTATTTTTTACAACTCATTAAAGATGAAGAAGAATATGGAATTTGTTTTTTTTTTTATTACTACGTTAAGGGTTAAAAATCAATGTTAAGCTTCACGACCAGGAAAATTAATAAGTGAATCATATTAAAAACAGTGGAAAAGAAATGTTGAAATATATGAAATTCACCTACAATCAAATTAAAAAATTTTTTGTTACTGAGGTAAGGTTTAAAATTTAAAAAGGTTAAGTTTAAAAATGCTAAGTTTCACGACCATTGACAATAATTAATATAATTTTTTGACATCTCATCAAAGATAAAGAAGAATATGGAAGTCTGGGCATTTGCGGGGGTGACGACCGTCATAGGCTGGTTAAAGTAATCAGTTTACATACGTGTAACATTCACCGATTCTACCCATTATTGACAACCACACTACTCAAATTCTCGGAAGTTCTGTATATATGAACCAATTTTGAAACATTATTCTTGAAACACTAGAACTTCACTAGAGGCATCTATTGTAGAGATGAAAAGAAGCGTTTTATTGAGCAGAAACCCTTTTACACGTAGGTGAAAAAAATCAATTTGATCTTAACTACGATCAAATTAAGATTCAGATTTTTTACTTCGCCAAGTTAAGGTTTAAAAATGAATGTTACGTTTTACGACCATAAACAATAATAAGAAAATCATGTTTAAAACAGTGGAAAAGAAATGTTGGAATGTACTAAATTTACCTACGACTAAATTGAACAATCACATAAGTCGGCTATTTGCATAATTAATCGATTGTGTGGCAATGTAACGCAATCCAGTATTCAGACCCCAGGGAACGAACGAACCCCCAGAGCCATCACTTCAAGTTTATAAATAGTATATGATTTCGTGCTTGTCCCAGGCCGCCGCTGCTTTGCAGTGCTTCAATCATTAAAATTCTACAGTTTCGGACGGATCGGAATTTAGACTTTGTTATTTATGAACGAATTCAACCTATTTGTGACATTTACTGCAAGAAGAGAAACATGCCCACATAGTGTAGGGATATCACGTATTGTAGACAGGCGCCGCGCCGTGGCGTAGTTGGGTAGACGCTCGATTGCGAAACTGATGTGGCGGGTTCGATTCCCGCCAAGTGAGTAATAAATACAAGAAAGATTTTAAAACAAAGTAACATTTTTATTATACAATTAAAAATTACAAAGTTAGTTCTTCAAAGTATAATATAAATAAATATATATATATATATATATATATATATATATATATATATATATATATATATATATATATATATATATATATATATATATTATATATATATATATATATATATATATATATATATATATATATATATATATATATAAACGTATGTATATATATATATATATACATATATATATATATATATATATATATATATATATATATATATATATATATATATATATATATATATATATATATATATATATATATATATATATATATATATATTATATATATATATATATATATAAATATATATATATATATATATATATATATATATATATATATATATATATATATATATATATATATATATATATATTTATAAACATAAATTTATATATATTTTTATATAAATATTTCAAAAATGCAAAATAAATTCAAGAAAGATTGGTCTGAGTGCTTGTATATTTTAAACTTCCCTAACCTTACCTTCCTGCAGAAAAGCCTGTAAAAGTACAGGTTTTGCGGGTTTTTCATTTTAAAAAATCTAATTGTTTTTTATTTGACAGTATTGTATTTATTATTTCGGTATTCGTATTATATTTAGACCTGAAGATGGAAGCCGAAACTAATCGTCAAAATAAAATAAATATAACTGAGGTGGTAAAAAAACGACTGTTTTCTTTTAAATTTTATTAAAGTATTGTGTCATGAGATTGATCAATTCTAGGAGTTCCGAAAATTTAAGTGGCATGGTTGTCAATCATGGGTAGAATAGTGAATGTTGAACGTGTGTAAAATGATCACTTAACCAGCCTATGACAGGTAATAAGCCCTGTAAATACCCAGACTTCCATATTCTTCTTCATCTATGTTGAGGTATCATGGTAATTTTCTTACAATGTAATTTTTAAATAATTTTTGTGAATGTGCCCTCGGTACGAGAAAACTCAGTGACGGCACATTATTGTGAATTATTCTTTGTTATTTTTTATATGATCAGATAAATCAAAAATAAAATAAATAAACATATTTATTATCAATACTTACCATTTTTCTTGTTACTAGGTATAACTCTGTGCATTTATTACCTGCCCTAAATGGATGGTATTGTTACCTTAACATTGTGACAATTTGGTAATACATACATACATGCAGCACTGCATTTGATTTTCAAATCAACCTTCGTGTGAACAACGCGGACATTGTCATTATTCGATATTTACGTTCTAAATAATGAAGTGCATCTAAGAAAATTTTCTTCAGCTCAGTCTACATTTGTGTTTTGCCATTATATTCAAGTCAGTGATAATGAAAGTAGTATCAAAGTTAAACATATCGAAGTGTTTTCTTTACTGTATGCTGTTTTGTGTCGAAACTGCAAGAAATATTACATCAGTTAGTGAAGTGATACAAATACTGAGAACGCGTCAAATGGGTGAGTGCTATTTCATAATTTTACTTTTTATTACAAACAATGAAAATATATAGATTTGAATTAATATATTTTTAAATATAGTTTATATGTCTTTATTTGAGTTAGATAGTCATCCGAAAAATCAAAATTTTATGATTATATACTATAGGTGATTAGATATTATAGGTGTTTTAACTTAGGATGAAGGTCCATCGCTTTTATACGAAAGAAGATGGTTGTTTGAGTATCTCAGGGCTTACAGCCTAGTTATTGGCTGGGTTGAGTGATCACTTAATACACTTGACCCAGCGTTCACCATTTTGCCCTTTATTAAACATGCCTATTATATTATGTGCAAATATTTATATATGAAATGTTCCAATTTCTCCAGTTAAGACATTTATAATATTTAAATAACATGTATTTTATCCGTTGGGTGAATATTCCAGAATTTAAAAGATTACATAACACAAAGAAATATTATATACGATCTTAGATTATCAGCACGCTCGGCTACCGTTCTGGAGGTTCCGGGTTCGATTCCCAAGGGGGGTAAAATAAATTTAAGTAATTTTTTCACTGTAATATTTATTCAATATTACCCTGGACTGGTACCTGAAGCGGAAGGCTGATCACCTTTCCTTCATGTGTAAACGATCAAGATAACACTGCGTTTATATGACGCAGTGCCCTATGCACCATTGGGTGCGGATAAGGGTTTTATTATAATTTATTATTTAGATTATCACCTCGACACGTCACTCTTATAAATGCCTTTGCAGTGTAAAGAAAAGTTACGAACAATAATTATTTTTCCTTTTTGTTTTGATTTTTCTCTGATTATTTGATTTTATTTTAAGATCATACATTTAGATATGAAATGTTGCAATATTCTCAAGTTAAAACACTTATAATATTTCAATAATATGTATTTTATCCGTTGGGCGAATATTCTAGTATGTAATAGATTACATAACACAAAGAAATATTAAATATGATCTTAGATTATCACCTCGACACGTGACTCTTACAAATGTCTTTGTAGTGAAAAGAAAAGTTCCGAACAATAATTATTTTTCCTTTTTGTTTTGATTTTTCTCTGATTATTTGATTTTATTTTAAGATCTTACATTTAGATATGAAATGTTGCAATATTCTCAAGTTAAAACACTTATAATATTTCAATAATATGTATTTTATCCGTTGGGCGAATATTCTAGTATGTAATAGATTACATAACACAAAGAAATATTAAATATGATCTTAGATTATCACCTCGACACGTGACTCTTACAAATGTCTTTGTAGTGAAAAGAAAAGTTACGAACAATAATTATTTATCTTCTTTGTTTTAATTTTCTTCGATAATTTGATTTGATTTTTTTTTTATTTGAGTTTAGACATCCAATAATAAAGGGAACAAAACCAAAAGTATTAAAAGCCCTCCCATTTAGAATAAGATTATTTTAATTATTTATCTTCCTTGTTTTAATTTTCTTCGATAATTTGAATTGATTTTCTTTTAAATTTGAGTTTAAGACATCCAATAATAAAGGGAACAAAACTAAAGGTATTACAAGCCCTCTCATTTAGAATAAGATGACGTTTATTTTAATCTCGATTACTCAGCAAATACAACTTCTTGATTGGATTGAATTTTCAAAGAAAATTATCATTGTATGTAATTGGAAACGATTTGGGACGTTTTGAATTTTACACCTAGCGCCTGTTGTCCAAAACACAAAGGCAAAGTTGATGAAACTTATTTAATACATCTTGACATTCACTTTGACTTTCAAACTCGACAATGACAGTAAGGACAGTGGGGCCTATTGACCATCGAAACACTCTAGTGTCGTTATATTCCACTAAAATAGTTTTGCTTGGGTTCGAAATAAACCAAGTTAAACCCCAAGTTCCTCTCATTCACTTATTTCAGTTGTCTATCTTTTATGGTAAAACGAGGTCAACATGTGGAATTTCTCCGCGTGGCAGGGGATAAACTCCACAATATTCCTTAAATATTGAAACCAATTTTCGTTTAATGTTTTCATGATTAAATTTTCTCAGAATAATTAGAAACTATTTAATTACGATCGGACTTTCCAGTTCTATCATAGACAATATTCTATACTGTCTTCGATTGATCTGAGCTGGAATTTTATACTGAAGTATCGTAGAACGGTGCTTCTTGAACTTTGATGTGTTACTTGAGTCCAGTACAAAAAAATATTTAAATCTGTATTTGGTCTACAATAATGAACGTATCGTGACAATAAGTGTCACCTGTCAGGGAAACAATGAATCATGTCGATTCGTTTTATTATAGTAGACCAAACACAGATCTGAATATTTTTTTTGTACTGGGCTCAAGTAACACATTAAAGTTTAAGCAGCCCCATTCTACGGTAAGTAATTAGATTTTTTCCACGTGAATTTATTTGACCAGCCACAGGGTTTCGTCGTAACCGACATCATTAGACTGGTGGACATCATCACCAGTCTGATGATGTCAGTTATGACGAAACCCGGTTGCTCGTCAAATAAAATTAATTTGGAAAAAAATACATAGTTGTTTTTTCATTGCATTAAATGCAGTTCGACCAAGAAATGTCAATACAAAACTTAAATCTAATAACAAAGTGTCATTTACTTTTACGGGACCTTGACTATAATTTGATTTGAAAATAATATTGCTTCTGAAATTATTTAATAATATTTCCAATAATACAAGCAAAAAATCACTTGTATAAAGTACTTAAAAGAAAGAAAAGTATTTGACCTGACTACTTTTAAGTATACAATAATTACAAAATTAATTACATGATTGAAAAAAGATTTTATATATTTTAAGTTAAAAAAATACGTTTACCAACGTATACACGCATATATTTTTAACAATTCGCAGCTTTGTAGAACCATATTTATTATATATAATTATGCATGGGTAAATTTGCATTTCCCAGTAGGAGCATTTAGCCCATGCCAGGACCGGATTAACCAAAGGGCTAAGTACAATATATTAGGGCCTTTAAATGCGAGGCGCCTTGGAATAAAAAAAAACCCATCAAACACCGTGTGGTGTTGGAAAATGATACGGAATGCATAGAAACAAGTATCCCAATAGATTTTTAAAAAAGCGGTATTTACTAAGTAAAATTTAAATTAAAAATGGATGGATTTTTACCAAAAAGTGACTGTCAAATAAATATTTTTTTATAACATCTCAACTAAGATGAAGAAAAATATGGAAGTCTGGGCATTTACGGGGCTTACTACCGTTATAGGCTGGTTTAAGTGACACCTTACACGCGTGTAACATTCACCAATTCTACCCATGATTGACAACCACAATACTCAAAATTCTTTGAAGTTCTATATATGTATATATGATCCAATTTCAAGACATTGTTCATGAATTTATTTATTTATTGATTTGGCGTTTAATTTGTAAAACTCCATTTTAATTAACGTAATTATTTTAAATCAAACACAGATTTTTAATATTGTGACAATTGTTTCCCCTTGTTAGGGCATTATCAAATTAACAAGGTGAAACAATTGTGACAATATTAATTTTTGCTGTGTTTTTGTTAATAAATTACAACTTATAGACTCAAAAATCTGTGTTTGATTTAAAATTAATTCATAAATTGTTCTTGAATCACTAGAATTTCACTAGAGACATCTATTGGTGAGATGAATATACCCAGACTTTGTTGAGACAAATAACTGCTTTAATTGGAGATTATACAGATTTGTTAACAATTTTTTGGACATGCTCAAAATGTTGTCAAATCTATAAATGACACTATTTTTTTAGTTAGCGGTTACAAAATAAATAAGCCTGGGATCCGAAAATACATCGCTAATCCGTCACTGTCGTGGTTGCATATTTAATACTTTGGAAATGTAGGCGAGTATAGGGTAGAACGTTCCACACTGTGCAGTGTTTTAGAGGAGATCTCACTCAGTTTCTAGTTGCCGGATACCTGATTTCAAAACTCATCCCCCGAATGCACTAAATACCGTGTAATACGAGTAAGTAGGTACTCGGGAAGGATTCGCGAATTTCGATTTTATCAACATGTTCATGATAATATTTGATGTAGAAAACATCTTAAAAATATCCTTTAATTTTTGCTCTTCTTCATCTGATTTTCAAACATACAAATAAAAGAGTTTTTGCTCAATAAAAAGCTTCTCTTATCTAACCAATACACGTCTCTAGTGAAATTCTAGTGATTCAAGCATAGTGTTTTGAAATAGGATCATATATATAGAACTTCCAAGAATTTGAGTAGTGTGGTTGTCAATCATGGATAGAATTAGTGAATGTTACACGCGTGTAAAGTGATCACTTAAACTAGCCTTTGACGGTCGTAAGCTCCGTAAATGCAAGACCTCCATATTCTTCTTCATCTATGTTGATGTCAAAAAAAATATAAGATAATTTTAATTTGCCGTGGTTAGATGGTCAGTCCCACGCTTCAGGTCTATTCAGGCTATTTAATTTGAACGAATTTTGATTTTTTCTCTATTGAACCTAGAACTTAACACACGTTAGACAATTGTAAGACAATTGTACTAACTACTACAATATAAAGTAGAATTTCATTTTTAACATAAAAAAATTAAAACATGTTAAAAGCATCACTTATAAACAAGACTAGTGCCGTGGCATAGTTAGATAGACGCTCGATTGCGAAACTAACATCGCGGGTTCGCTTCCCGCCAATTGCAAAATAAATCCAAGAAAGAAGATTTATTTTCAATTGGTTTGGGAGTTTGTGAAATATTTTTCAAATTCATTTTCCCTATCCTTACTATCCTACCTGTAGACAAGCCTCTCAATGTAGAAGATTTACAGGTTTTTCCTTAAAAAATAATCTTAATAAAATCATTTTAATGCATATGATTTATAAATATTATCGTAACACTCAAATTCGTTAAATTTTACCACTTTTTATAGTTTAACCTTACATTTACTTATTTCTGTTATTAAAGTAATAATCAATTTCTAATATATCGCTCACTCCTTTCAAGAACGTCATAAATAAAAAAATCCTCAATTTTCAGTTGTGCATGTTTTCGCAATACCCAGAAAATGTACTTTATCCCAGCAAAATAGGCATATTTTTGAACTTAATATTTACCCGCTACAGGGCAGAAAATGTTGTTTTTGCATTTTGAAGAAAATATATTGTTTAATTATTTTTTAATATTTTTCAAATGGAGATAAAATCTTCAGGTTCTAGCTGAAAAAAACTGTTGCACAGTAAAAAGTTCAAAAAGTGGCTTGATATCTATTTTTAATGCATTTCATTTTATTTTCAAACTTTAAATACGTTCTCCTGAAAAATCAAGTTTTTTTTATTTATGACGTTCTTGAAAGGAGTGAGCGATATGTCATCTGTTGTTATTTTACTCGTATGTTTCATGATTTTGATATCAAATATATTTATGTCAATAAAAAGAAAAAGAAAACCACGTATTTTCATAGTTACCCTGTACATTCAAACATTTTTCAAACAAAGTAATAAGATTTTGTTTAATATAACACTGGAAAGTCATCGAGTTTTACTGAAAATTTTGTATTATTTCTAGAATTTAAGTACTGAGAATGAAATATTATTTCTATTTCGACGGACTAATCCTGAGTAATTGTGTTTCGTTGGGAAACGTATTTCAATTATTTTACTGCTCAGCGATTGGGATAACTTACCAACATCTAATGCAGTACCTACCTTTATCTTACCTGAACACTCACAGATCGTTCTATGGACTTTTCCTTTCTTCGTGGCAACAAAATAGATCAGAGGATTCTTTATCTGCTGGAACACGGTGAGGGTTTTCTGTGAAAATCTAAAATAAGGGAGGCAGTTAGTCATTATATATGTACTCATATATATATATATATATATATATATATATATATATATATATATATATATATATATATATATATATATATATATATATATATATATATATATATATATATATTATATATATATATATATATATATATATATATATATATATATATATATATATACATATAGATATATATATATATATATATATATATATATATATATATATATATATATATATATATAAATATATATATTTATATATATATATATATATATATATATATATATATATATATATATATGTATATATATATATATATTTATATATATATATGTATATATATATATATATATATATATATATATATATATATATATATATATATATATATATATATATATATATATAAATATGTATTTATATATATATATATATATATATATATATATATATATATATATATATATATATATATATATATATATATATATATATATATATATATATATATATATATATATATTTAAATATTATATATACGAGTTAACAAATATACAATGACAAATTGCCTCCCTTACTTAAAGAAAATCCTCACCGTGTTCCAGCAGACACATGTCATTGGCTGTTCCTAGTGATACCTTTAAACACTTTGTAACATTCAACATTCAACCAACGATTTTCGATTATCATACTCAAATTTCAAAATTCGTATATTTTTCTTATTAAAAAAGATAAATACATGTGTTTTTTTATTGATTACGCAGATATTTCAATTTCATACTATTTCTGTGAGCCTAAGCAGCTCATTATTAAAAATAGGTATCAAATAATGGTAGAGTGGATACGAACCGAGAAACTCTGACGTCCGCGACACTAACCGAGAAACTCTGAGTCCGCGACACTAACCACGTGACCACAACCCGACACTTTGTATTTTAAGTAACAGAAACTCTTTGAAATTTCAATACAAACAGATTAAGTAAAACTTTAATAAAAAATGCATGGATTTTAGCAAAAAGTAACTGCCAAATCAATAAATGTAATTCAGGTGATACATATCTAGTGTTAGAAATTATTATATTAATTAACTAGTTTTATTTAAGTTACTCAGTTACTAATAAAAAAGAGTAATAAATATTAACTGATTTCACATAATAAAACATCTGAAAATATGCAGCATTATTTTTTAAATTATTTGGACACACATAAAATAGAAGTGAAATATAATTTTTGAGTGTATCTGGAATCAATAAGGATAACTCCTTGAAGGCAGAAATGTGTATTGTACTTGGACTACAATTTAGTATCTTTCAATCCATAAGTCTGAAAAATACAGATAATGTGGATTATCATGAAACATATTTAATCATACTCTACCATAGTGCTTTTTGTTTAAAACTTTTAATGATCAATGTCCTTTCCAGTATCAAGTCCTAGATTTATAGGATAAAACCGTCATACTCGTATTTTCCTTGCTAGATTAAATTATTTTAAACAAGAAAATAAAAATGACAAAGTTATTTGAAAGCAGCTTTCTCAAACAATCAAGGAAAGTTTCGCAAAGGTTTAGACATCGCGTCAAGGACAATAAAAGTCTTAGCAGTCTTGATTTCTTAGCCGAGAGTTTTCACTTGCGAACAATTGTGATCTCAAACTCCAGAGCCGGAGGTTAAGAGAGGATGTACCGGAAGTAGGAAGCTTTATTTTCCGGAAGTCACCGCAAACAGATTACTGCACTTTGAGTTCAGTCTTTTATGCCCTCAATTTTCAAGTGGAAAAACATTTATGAAATTACTATGGGTATTCTCTCAAGTCTTAACGAGAATATTATAATATTTACAAGTGAAATTATTTTTTATTACCAAATACCACTTTTTTATTTAAATTTTACTTAGAAAATACAACTGCACCTATTGTCACAGTATTTCGATGAATTCAGGGTCATTTTAAAATAGGGGTATTTACTAAAATAAATTAAAATATATTTCCACAAGTGATTGTCGAATAAATGAATAAGGCGTATTTTCTCTTAATAAAAAATAAATAAATGATTAACCCTCAAAACTTCTATTAGAGTCTTGTCTGCAGGTAGGATAGTAAGGATAGGGAAGGGAAATGTGAAAAATACATCACAAACACCCAGACCAATTGAAAATAAATCTTTTTAAAATTTACTTTACACTTGGCGGAAATTGAATCCGCGACGTCAGTTTCGCAGTCGAGCGTTTACCCAACTACGCCACGACGTTTGTCATATCTAATGAATTATTTTCTCTCAGTTAACCGGAAGGAGACTCGTGTAAATAAGCGGGGTTTGAATACACAAGGTATTACTGGTACGGGTGTGAAACCCTGAGTGCCCGAGCCATTACTGCGATTCTACCTTTTCTATATATATATCTAACAATAATGCCCTTCACCTTATGTTCCTTCATCGTCATCTGTATCCCGTCAAATATATTTAACCCCGCCCTCGTATGATAAACGATCAATTTAACACTACATCGAACCGATGCGGTATGCACAATTTATGTGCAGAGAGTGATAGAAGAAGAAAAAATATCTAGGCGCAACAACATATTTTTGTATCACGGCTTAGTCGATATGTGTTGAAAAAATACATCATGTATAAAATAATGTCTGTGTAAATTAAATTACTTATTCAAGTAAAAAAAACGTTGAAAGTGAATAGATAGTGAAGCTTTTTGAATTCTTAATATTTATTTGCCATATATTAAAAAAAAAAAACCGTAACGACTGTTCCATCCTCACGTTTTTCAGTTTATTTTTTTCCGACATCTTGTATAGTAAAAAAGTATTACATTAATATTTCATTATTCAAGAATTAATGAATAAATTAGGCAAAAAACAAAATACTAAAAGAGTCAAAATAACAAAGAAAACCTTTTGAAACTTAAATTATTCATGTAATTAATCTTAAATATACAGTAGAGTTTAAAAATACGTAATAACAAGAATATCATTGTTTATTTAAAATAAATTATTTATAATTTTACTTCAATTGCTTGGGTTTATTTGAATGTCATCACCAAGATGAAAATAAAGTTTTTACGCTCGTAAAAAATATATATATTTTTAAGAACTTTCTTATAAATAATTTTATACTTTCAATTCGCATTTAAAACAAAAATTAAATCGTTCTTTTTAATAAACTTCATTCGGAATAAAGTTTTAGGAAAGTCAAACGCGAAGGTTATAATATTGAATTGGTCGAAAAAAATTCGATTAGATGAATTCAGCACCAAATGAATTATATAATAAAATAACAAATATATAGTTTTTTCCACGTGAATTTTATTTTACCAGCGACCCGATCCCTCAAAAAGTTTAATTGTTTTATTTTATTATTTTGGCATTTACTTTGTGGTAAGACATGTTAAAATGATTAAGAAAACACTTGTTTGTATACCAGTTGAGTTTATTATTGACTGCTAGGTTCGGAAACTAAACTTCCATCGTCAGGTCTGAATAAAAACAAGTGTTTCCTTAATCATTTTAAGTTAAATTGTAGTGGAAAAGACAACATAGTTGTTATTTTATTCTAATAGCAGTTTCACCAAGAAATGACAAAAAAAATTAAACTAAATAAATTAATTTCTTGGTACTGGCTATACTAAGAAGAAAAAAGATTTTTCATGGGTTCAATCTAATCTATAAATCCTTCCACATCCTTTCTCACTTACAAGCCAGAGAGGCATCTTAAATTTTAAAATGCTTCAATGTTCATCCGAAATTAATTCCGTATAAAAATACATATGTATAGTATAT
The DNA here is from genome assembly GCF_059751285.1 of Brachycentrus maculatus. Lineage (NCBI taxonomy): Eukaryota > Metazoa > Arthropoda > Insecta > Trichoptera > Brachycentridae > Brachycentrus > Brachycentrus maculatus. Next base: position 74,491 of record NW_028281131.1, read on the forward strand.
CTATATAAATTAAAATGTAAATGTTTCTTTTTGTAAAATCTGAAATCTTCTATGACAATTCACCGATAGCTTTTAAATTTTGACTTAACTTTACTTATGCACATTTTATTTATATACATTTAAACACGCACGTATTGCGAATACGTGCGTGTTTATTTTTTATTTTTGAGATGTGAGGTACTAAGGAAATATAATATATGTGAGTTTAATTAAAACAAACGAAAAAGCCATAGAAAACAAACAAAAACATGGGTAGATCGTGCATAGACCATAGTATAAATTGTGTACCTAGTAATTCATTGATGATTGTTTACGTTCTTCTTTTAGCTAAAATGTGTTTTGTATGGTTATATGCACAATGTTTTTTTAATGAAATGCACTGAATATTTATAATTCAATACCCTGCAAATATACGGATGAAATATCAAGATATGTATTGAAGGTGTCTCAATCAGGATTTTTTTAAATTACCTAACGTCTAAGTGACCCAGCTTTTGCTGAGATAAAGTACATTTTTTGGGTATTCCGAAAACATGCACACATGAAAATTGTCGATTTTTGATGTGACTGTGTTGCGTTATCTTTGGCTCATTTATAATAATTAAAACTTTTGTTCTTTACCCAAATGAAAATTAACATTATTGAAAGTCAATGTAATATTGCCGTTATATTTTCAACTAAGTTCACAATTATTTGAAGTGAAAATTGAAAGAAGAAAAAATAAATTTATGTTCGTTAGTGGAAAATCATATTCATAAACTCGGAAAACTTTCATTTTATTTCTGTCTTTTCGACTCACTCTTTCATAGAGTATGTCTCATTCCCTTCATTATTTATCATCCCCTTTATGTAAGTGTTGTTCTTCAAGTCTGAATCACCATTTATGACGTCAGATTTTAGAGCATTCAGCAATATGCGTGTATACTCAGGAAGAGATGACCCTGTACTTTTTGGACTACATGCCGTTGACTTTTATTACATTGGACACGCTACACTTATAAATAAAAATAAATCAAAGTTTGAGAAAACATCGATTAAGTTTGTTAATCGAGTTTTCTTACATGTGAACTCATAAGAAATATTAAAAAAAAAAAAACAAATAGTTTTGATTTAAAAAAAAAAAGTCTTAAGTTTTGTATTGACATGCTTGGTTAACCTTTCCTTCCCGGTGATATATATTATACTACAACTCGAGTTTAAAAATGAGAATATCAGTATAAAATATAATAGATATTGGCTCAGAATTTTTGTATTCCTCCGTAATACTATTACGTTTTACACAAAAGTATTTTAATTTGCAGCGACGGAAATAAATAAATTATAAAATAAATTGGGCATAGAATCACCAACACACAAACGTTTTTCAGACTATGCGTGCATGCCGCACTTTACGTACATGCGCACGCGGCTTTTTACTGTTTCTGACGATCTCATTTTAGTTGCGCACAAGTTGTCGTTCGGGATGGTAGTATCGCTACGCTAGCTGTGGCGGATACTTACGATGCATTATTTTTCTTTCTTTTAAGGTTCTTACCAGAGCTAACATTACAAACTTGATACATTTCAACTTCAACTATGGTCAATAAAAGCAACATTTAGGAATATTCATATTTTTGCGGTTTTTAAATCACATTTTCATATGGTGTACAAAATACATATCACCGGAGCGCGCGGAAGTTTTTAGCATCGTAAGGGAAGGGTTAAACTGCATTTAATATAATAAAATAACCACTTTGTAGTTTGTATACTACTATTTCGCATATAAAATCGTACTTAAAACCCTAATCATAACATGCGATGTGTAATTATTATTGTGGTACATGATTTAAATTTACTCAATTTAAATAAACTTTTTCAGATTCAAAAAAAAAATCATGGTTTCAATCCCTCCCTTATTGAATATAACATAGAATTTTGTGTATCCTCCCACTAGTCTGATGACGTCAATGATGAATCCCTGTTACTAGTTGAATAAAATATTTGGGGAAAAACCATAATCTTGCTATTTGATTTTATTACTGATGAATAAAAGTAATATTTTATTAATAAGAGAAGAGAGAAAACCTTATCCGCACCTCAATGGTGCATAGGGCACTACGTCATATAAACGCAGTGTTATCTTGATCGTTTACACATGAAGGAAAGGTGATCAGCCATCCGCTTCAGGTACCAGACAGGGTAATATTGAATAAATATTACAGTGAAAACTTAAATATTTATTTGACCCCCCTGGGAATTACTACGGAGGTGAACAAAAATTAAAGAAATTGTTAATAACATAGTAATAAATTGATAAATTCAAATGCACAAATGATATCACATGATTTTTATTTGTATTTTTTTAATGCATATCGATTGAGGCAGGTCCTCTCCGAGAAATTGTCAAGTCAAGGGGTGGCATAAGAAAGTTGCGGGTAAACAACCGTGTCCAGAGTCCCCCCGGGACTGCGATATGAGCAGTATCTTCTATAAATCAACTTTCCGTATTCTTGGGGGCCGTTTCGCTAACTTCAGGCGGTGCTCACGAACTTGGTCTATTATTTTCAATTAGCGAAACTTTACCCCGACCCGAGAAACGAGAGCGAGGGAGACGGGGATAGCAAAGTATGAGTCGCTAATAAGCACTCAAACATATCGTCCTCTATTTTCTGTACAGACCTACGATATATTTTTATATCTGCACTATATTTCTTGACTCCTGGTAGACGAAAACTATTATAATGAGAAATTTATATCGTTTTATTTGTAAGTGCTTAAGAATTATTCTTCAGACGCTTATCTGAACCCCAATGGCGCATAGAGCACTGCATTGTATAAACGCAGTATTACCTTGATAGTTAACACATGAATGAAAGGTGATCAGCCATCCGCTTCAGGTACAAGTTCGGTTATAAAAAAATTAAACAATATTTCTTGCAAATTATATCAAATCATATATATTCGCCTCCGTTGTGTAATGGTCAGCACGCTCGGCTACTGTACTCGAGGTACCGGGTTCGGTTTTCAGGAGGGGGGGTTAAATAAATATAAGTGATGTTGTTCACTCTAATATTTATTAAATACCTGGAGCGGAGGATCGATAACCTTTCCTTTATGTGTTTACGATCAAGATAACATGATGCAGTGCCCGGGACTTCCAGTACGGTGGCCGAGCGTGCTGACCATAACACACTACAGAGGCGGACATTAAAATAAATAGATAGAAATTAGTACAAAGTTACTGCCAAAATCATCAATTAATAAAACTTAATATTATTCATATTAATATTATTAAGTCTGGGCATTTACGGGGCTGACGACAGTCATAGGTTGGTTTAAGTGATCACTTTACACACGTGTAACATTCACCAATTCCACCCATTATTGACAACCGCACTACTCAAATTCTTGGAAGTTCTATATATATGAATCAATTCAGAAACATTGTTATTGAATCACTAGAACTTCGCTAGAGACATCTATTGGCGAGATGAAATAATAATTATATGAAATATTAACTGGAGATAATCCAGATTTATGAACAAGTATATGGACACACTCAAAATGTTGTATATAAAACGTTAGTTTTTCATAGATTATAATCATTTTTATTTGGCAATAACAACAAAACTGCCATTAAAATAATAATAAATAATAAACCCTTATCCGCACCCCAATGGTGCATAGGGCACTGCGTCATATAAACGCAGTGTTATCTTGATCGTTTACATATGAAGGAAAGGTGATCAGCCCTCCGCTTCAGGTACCAGTCCAGGGTAGTATTTAATAAATATTACAGTGAAAAAATCACCTATATTTATTTTACCCCCCTTGGGAATCGAACCCGGGACCTCTAGAACGGTAGCCGAGCGTGCTGACCATTACACTACGGAGGCGGACAAAATATGTGGGTTAATATTTTTTTAGGTAGGTATTATAACATACAAGGTTTTATAACAAATAAAATTGATTTATTTCCTTCATAGATGCCATTGTAATTCAGTATGGTTTCAATAGCCAGGAAAGGATTAAATTCAAACAGCTGTTTTCAGTATTTTCGGTATTACAAATTTATGAACTGTTCAAGTTGCAAATATCTTGCAATTCAAGAAACTTCTTAGACAGTGGAAAATTGCGAAAAGTTTCTTGTGAAACATTTTTTGCTCAGGATCCTTAGAAAATGAGTAATGTTTAAAATATTCAGCGGGGAAAAAACTTTTCAAATTTTGTAAATTACAGGGTATTTATTATGAACAGAATATTTAAGTGATCGCAAATTGAAAGCATGGAATTAGAAATCATTGATTCCATAATACTTGGACCGTATTTCTAAATAAAAAAGAAAATGTTCGCTTGTTATCTACAATCTTTAATCTACAAAAGATTTTCACCAAGTGCTGTGAATTATTATTTGTGTCCATCGATGGTTGTTTCTCGTTGCAAGGGACAAGGTAAAATCTTCAGACTGTATTTTTTAATTGTATCTATTGTATGTAATGTACGTAATATAATAACAAAAAAAAAACAAATAATCATAAATAAAATTAAATGTTTTAATATGTAAGTATTTCGGCTCAACACAGGCCATACCTAAAAAGCCGTCATACATAAAGTATAATTATTTTTAAATGTTTGTATCTATGGAATAAATAAATAAAATAAAATAAATAAATAAATTTATGACACAATGCTGCATTCAAACACGTCCATGATTTTGTAAATGACTGTAATATAATATAATTCAATGTACCCGTGATAGGTGAAAACACGTTTAGTTATAAAATAAGTTTATTTTTTACCTCAATGGCAGCGCCATCTATTGCATGTTAACCAATAAAAGCAATAATAAACAAATTTTAAAACAAGTAACGTCTTCCTGATAGAAGCTGTCACTTAGCATTTTCGATGTGTTTTATTGCATTGTTGTTTGAAAGATTTTTAATATTATCAATACTTAACAAGCATTATGAAATTAAACATCGAAGAAACGTGTTTTCTATTTTCTTTTTTATTAGACAGAAGCACAGCAGCGCCAGGCTGTGTTTGGCTTATACGGTAATATAGAAGTTCAAAAAGAATCATGAAATACAAACATCGAGGTTGTTCCGGATACATCAAAAAATGGCTAAGGTGTTTTATTAGAACCAGTACGTCTCACAGCAGCAGTATTTGTAAAATTATTCTGCCCCGAGACAAAGGAGACTTAATGCAACGAGGGTTGAAAAATATATAAAAGGGAAAAACATCGCCGGCTATGTCGAAAATTCTAGATGAATCCAACCAAGATAGAGATTGCAAGCTGTAAAATTTCGATTGGACTTGAAATATTAATGATCTTGTGAAATATGGTGAGCCTTACCAGAAAGCAGTAAAATCTCTATGTGGATTAGTAACCTTACTAAGTAACTTTCTTAGTTCACGTGAAACTTTTAAGGTTGCCTAGAGTAGAATACTCTGTATCATGCTGCTTTTAAATGAACATTTACGATATATCGTTGTAATATTTAAACACACCAAATAATTCCAAAAGCGGTTTCAGGTATTTTACAACCCGTTCAATACGTTTTATTCATACGTAGAGTATTTATGTAGTCAATGGTAATCGGAGAAAAATATACGAACGTTGCGTGCGTTTGAGAAAATCGTGCAAAAATTTGTCCCCATTAAAAGTTATATGTTCTTTTATTATGATATTTGATTTATTTATGCATTGTGTTTTTTTTTAACGTTGATATTTTTTCCGTTTTCTCTTATTGTTTCTCAATTATTTTTATTGCTGCTGTCATATATTCTAAAACTACAATTTTAAATTTATTTACATTTCTCACTTCTGTGATTTGTATATGTGTACACGAAAAGCATTATATCATTCGATAGATGGCTCACTCCTTTCAAGAACGTCATAAATAAAAAAAATTGTAAATTTTCAGTTGTGCATGTTTTCGGAATGCCCAGAAAATGTACTATATCCCAGCAAAAGCGGCATATTTTTAACTTAATATTTACCCGCTACAGGGCAGAAAGTGTTTTTTTGCATTTTGAAGAAAAGGTATTGTTTAATTATTGTTTTTTAAAAAAAAATATATTTTTCAAATGGAGAAAAAACCTTCAGGTTTTACCTAAAAAGATCTGTCGCATAGTAAAAGTTCAAGAAGTGGCTTGATATTTATTTTTAATACATTGTATTATATTTTTAAACTTTAAAAACGTTATCCTAAAAATCATTTTTTTTTATTTATGACGTTCTTGAAAGAAGTGAGCGATATGATAAATATTGAATACAATGCGTATAATACTGAAACCTTTAAATCGTTTAAAAGAAAAAAAGTATGTAAAATACTTTTTTTTGTTTGAGATGTGAATTTCATTTTTGAACCCACGATCTGTTAAAAACAATAAAAGTCAATATGTTTGTTTATTTGTTCAAGGATAATAAGAATCTAACATCACCGCCCTTAAGACAATACTTGGCTATTTTTTTTAAGCAAATCGTAAATTTTCTACTTAGAGTAGAACAGAAAACACTGTTTGATCTTGAAGTAAAGTAGAAGTAAAAAAAAGAAAACGTAAGAAAAAATAGAAAAATGAGGAATAATGGAATTTTACAGCCTTTTGTGATAAGGAAACCTTCTTAGAAAAAAGTAATTTAACAGTTGCTTTGTAGAGTGTAATCTTTTTATTTTTATTTGAACATCATTTTACATAGTATAACGTTCTTGGAATTTGAGGGTTAGTACGTTTATTTCGAAAATTTTATATTTTGTTAATTAAATTTAAATTCATAAATTTTCAGCTCTTTTAAGATATTTATCATAAAAATCCATAGCAATCCGATGGAAATTTTCAATTATCCCAGTCAAAATTAAAATTCATAGTTTTTTATCTATTCCAAATGTAAAATAACGCAACGACAATATAAAATAATAAAAAGTAAAAACTAATGAAAAAAAACTAGAAATGTTAGCTTAAATTAAATAATCTATTAATAAACATATAAACAGAAAAAAAACTGTATGTTAAGCGTAGTTTTTTGGACGATTGCTCAAAATAAATTCTCCAGGTAAACATTTATTGAATGACAGCTAAGAGAGTAAGTAATTCAAATTTGAACAAATTTTAACCATTTGATAATTATCAAGAATTTTTATTTGATCATATGAATATATATTTTTTTAAACAAACATACTAATTTGCAGGATATATTTTTGTATTTTTTTAATTTATTTTAAATTTATTGTACTTTACATAGGATTATTTTTTTAAGTAGAAATGCATTTTATATAATATATAAAACAACAAATATGTATTTCCTATTTATTTACATTTTTTTATTTGTGACCCAGTAACCGGGTTTCATCCTTACCAAACTCATCAGAATAGCGTTTGATGATGTCGGTTACTATGAAACCCGGTTACTGGTCAAATAAAATAAAAGTGGAAAAAACTATGGAGTTGTTGTTTTATCATAAGTTCCTTCATCCTCATCTTTTTCAGTTCGTATCTTAATCATAATCATTCATATCTTACCAAATATCTAAAAATATGGAGAAAATAACCGATTACCTTGCCTTGATGAACAAGTTAGCACTGCATCGATCCAATTTAGTGCTTTGTGCAATATTAGGTGTAAATAAAGATACAAAGACTATACACACTCATTCACTAAAAAACGTTTGACGAATATTTGTTTATTAGAATCATATTAAATTAATTATCAAAAGATTTCATCGAATAAAAGCTTATGAAAATTTCAATATCTAAACAATTTTTTTTCCATATTTAGGATGAAGGAATTTCTGAAAATTTTAGCAAATTAAATTTAACTACTACTATTTATTGCACTGTTATTAATTTTGTTCAAAACTCAATTCTCTTCGACATAATTTGAATTATATGGGTATACGATCCATTGCAAAAAAAACTCAAATTAAAGATATCCGTTTAAATATTTAGAAAAATATTTATTAAATTAATCCCTTAAATAAGAAAATGTCAGAATTTATTAATTAAATGTTTGATCGACATCTCAAATATTTTAAAAACTTAAGTTTTTAATATTAAATCTTTTGTAGAGTCAAACATTAAATTCGTTATTCCAATATTAGAAATAAACTATCTGATTTTTTTAATTATCTAATGTCTACGTAACTAGTGAAATCTATGTTTAGCTTATGGAATACCGCTTATCATGTTCCTACTTACGACCAACTTTACAAGTTTAATATCTTTTTCTGAATTGTGAGTGGGTTTACTCTTTATAATTTAAGGTAGTATAATTAAATGTATTTCTTGAGTGAAAATTTCTAGGGAAAGAAACTTGCTAGAAATAAGAATTGTGTATTACTTTTCGTATTTAAATTACAAGGAAATTTCTGGAATCCAAAATAAATGCGTATTGAATCTAATTTAATAAAAATAATATTTTGTGACATAAAAATATTTTTTAACCTTTATGATAGAATATGTTTAAAAAAGGAACAAGTTATGACGCCGCTTCCCTGAAGGGAAAGAGAGAAAGATAATAGAACGCCATACCACTGTCTTTGCAAACATTCTTCGCATATTTCATATTCGTGCATCTCTTCATACATTTTGAATCCTGGCCCTTGATACATTACTTTATTTAATCGTTTATTTAAATATTCTGTTTTACTCAAATGTGATATCTAAATAAAAGACTCATAAATTTTTATATGACTATCGGTGTAAATTACAACTTCGAACTCTCACAAAACGGCAGTTAATGATTTTTCATAACTTTTTCTTATTATTGAATTTGGTTCCAATTTTTTTTTTAATATATAATTTATTTTCTAAGCATTTCTACTTACAATCTTAAAATTAAAAACGCAGTTATCTCCAATAAAGAGACTGAGCTCTTGTGCTTGGAGAGGGACCTTGTTAGTTATGTTTGTTGGTAATACAATATATTTTTCTCAAATTTTTATTATTATTTTTTCATGTTTTTTTTCTTTCGATATTAACATATTTAAATAAATTGAAATAAACATGAAAAAATAAATTCATTTAATTTATTTTTTAGCATTTTAAAATCTTTAATTTTTGTTTGTCTGTAGGAAAGTTCATGAAGTACTTAATTAAAGTTACCAAATATTTAATTTTCTGTTGGAATTGTTTGGTATTGCATGTTGGTTTTGTATGATGTCATATTTATTTCCTGCATTTAAAAGAAAAAAGGTGGTCATATAAGTTCGTGGGTGAATGAGGGAAAGGTAGGATCGGGGATGAGAGGGGTCCAAGGGGTGAACACAGTTTAAAAGAGACGAAGGGGAGGGGTGAGGTAGGTAGCTGTGTCGGCAGACGCAAATTTCGGGGGTGGATAAATTCTTAATCACAGTTCCGGACACAAAGGGAGCAACCCGAGGTGGGTTCGTTAGACTTGGGCTTTGAAATCAAGGAGAAAAATGCAGTTCACTCGGTGTCCTTTAATTTTTAGGATTTCGGCTACTAAGCAAACCACTGCCGAAAAAACTTCAAACGACGATCATTAAATACATGTGTTAATTAAAGCAAGTAAATTTTAATTAATTAATTTGGCAGTCAGTTTGAAGAATATCTTTTTTTTTGTAAATACCACTTTTTATTTTAAAATGTGTTTGATTATGTTGCTGAATGCATTTGAATATGTGTGTTATCACAATAGTTTTTAAGAAATACTTCTATATACCAAGTGAAATTTAAATTAAATTGACTCGCGAAGTATGAAGATTTTTCATACGAAGACCTCACCATCAGCCAAAATATTGATTTCTTAAATAAAAGCACCATTCTCAGTTAAAATTCTAAATGGTTAAAAACCTTAAATATACGAAAGAAAAACAGTGCATTTATACATCTTTTAAAATTCAATGCAATAAGGATGTTCAATAATGGAAATAGCGGTGAATATTACATTGGTGCATAAGATTAGCCAGCAAAATACCAGATAATTACCTCGAAAATGCTCAAACTTCCATCTTTCTTCTTATAAAAACTATATATGCTTCTTTTCAGTTGAGATACTTAAGATATCAATTTTCAAAGATAAAATATTGACATTTAGATAAACTAAATAATGGTTTGTTTAAGAAAAGTCGGTTTCTGTTAATACTTCTAAAGGTACTAAACTTTATTAGGTTTATAACCTTCATAAGATGAGAAAATATCAATTTATACTGTGAAAATGTAAAACACCCGCAAAAACCGTACTATAAAATGAGTTTTTTTTTATAGGTTATTAGACAGATCTAAGACGCGTGATATAATATTGAAAGGTTTTTTCTATTTTTTGGTTTAAAGGTTTTCATTAATCGTTAAGATGATTTGTGAAATTGACTTAATATTTAAAGTTTTTTAATTTTTAAATTCATACTCGTATGTTTTTTTACCCTACTTGATCCAAAAACACTTAAACGCCAAACTAGGGTTAACCTTCACACGTAAGATGCAGTGAAGCTGTACAAACCAGCATTTTAAGTTATCTTTAAAAAAAATATTAAAATATTATTAAAATATTTTAGAAAATCAAATTCGGTGGCTAAAACAAAAACGCAAAAACGAAATTTTGATGGGATTAAGTTCATTTAAAAATTCTATTTTTTTTTCTGGTGGAAATTTTAAATACCCTTTGAACCGTTTGTTCTATTCTTTATTCAAACCGACTTTTTCCGGAGTATTTAAAAATTCACACAAATGTTGGGAGTTTTTTTTTTATTTCATCTCTTTCCCCCTCTCATTTCTGCCACCCGGGAAGGACAATGGGAGCCCTTATGAAATTTTCATCCCAAAGTTCTAATAGCCCTTCAGGTGATTGTTAAGGTTTAATTTACATTGGGCCGAATTTTCTTATGAAAAACATAATCATACTTGATAAGGCATTCAAAGGCAGAGCTTATCTTTTTAAAAATCCATGAAAGCTTATCATCGATTTTTTTTTCTTTGCAAAAATTACACCCTTTAATAAGACATAACTAAGTGGTGGTCTTTTAAACATCTCATTTGAAAATGTACATACTAAAGGGAAAATCACCATGATGTTTCCTAGAGTCAAATTAAAATCAACAAAGTAGCTGAAATCGTACAAAATTGTTATCTGTTTATTTATTAAATATAAGAGTAAAAAATACGTTTTACCCCTTCTAATAGAGACCCGTCGAGTAACAGAAGGATGGGTACAGTCCCTTACAACCACTAGTGCAGTGTTTCGCAAACTTTTTTCTGTTCAAGGTACACCTGCCAAATTAAATAATTTCAAAGGTTTACTAAAGGAAAAAAAGTTTAGTTCAAATATTGATTTATTATCGAATTAAATATAATGGGTAAACATATTAAACATATGATGTTTAATGCGAACCGTGAGCTTGCTTAACTGAGCACAGGCGATCAAAATTTGGAGCAATTGTGTTATCTTCACAAAACTAGATTTTTTTCAGCGGCACACCAACTAATCATCACGGTACACCAGTGTGCCGTGGCACACATTTTGCGGGACAATGAACTAGTGAACGAGATTATTAAAACCCATTTGGCTTGCTGCCTTGCAATTGAAAAAAATTTTACAACATTTTTGGCGTACTAAATCCTTGTTCACAAATCGAATCTAATCTAATCTTAAGGAATAAATGAAAATACATTGTTGATAATTCAATTGGTCAAATGAGGTATAGAATATTCAAACTTTTATCTTGTTTTATGTTAAAAAAGGATGATTCATCTCAAGTCTAAACACCTATATGTAAAATGAGTTTTAACGAAAATTGGTATCTAAATGTAACATGTAATATTGCTATTTCCTTTCAAGTCATTCTCACGATCAGCATCCCTACCTGACTGGCGGACGATAAAGTACATATACATTAAAGAAGAAGGGAACGAAATAGGAAATAAAGTTTATTAGGACCAAACTATAGGAACGGTCGCCAGGGGTTGGAAAGAATCCCCTATTTCACGCGTTTAGTAAAATATGTATGGACAACCGGTTTCCGCAGAAGTAAAAATCTCATTTTATTATTACGAAACGCGGTATTGTACAATTCGTGCGAAGGAGTACGTGCAAACGAGGACATTCCTCTTATCTATCCTATTATCGACGAAAATCAATATATATTTTTATATGCAACCCTAAAAAACTGATCAATCTAGCATTTGTGTACAAACACTGTAACAAACTCAAAATATTTACAGCATTTTAAGCGTATCAAATAACTTGTTCTCAAATCTAGATTAAATCCGCGTAGGATTTGTTTTTTACATTTTTGACATCTCAACATAGATGAAGCAGCATATGGAAGTCTGGGCATTTACAGGGCGTACGACCGTCATACATAGACTTGGTTAAGTGATCACTTTAAACTCGTGTAACATTCACTAATTCTATCTATGATTAAAAACCAAACTTTTCGATTTTTGTAACACCTGTATATTCATCAACTTGTGACACAGAACATGCGAGTACACAATCAACTTAAAACATTGCTGTGGGAAAATAACTTATAAAATAAAATATTTATTTTTAGGCGTTTCTGAAATTGTTGGGGCTAAATTTCAAATAAATAAGAAGTATAATGATTTAAATTATTTAACTAATATTTAAAACAAGTAACAACACTGAATTAGGTTTGTGGCACGAGTGTAAATGTACCAAACATGTTTGGAAACAACAATTTTGACATTAATTTTAATTTATTTTAGATTTTTTCACTAATTTATGAAATAATACATAATGTGATACCGTGTACAAAGAGATTTCAGAATTCTAATTTTCATCTTAATAAACGTCTTTCTCTATGTTGTGATATTTCAGAAAGGTAAGTATTTCAAACCGGATGTCTTCTGAAAGCAATATTGATATTCGAGTGGCGTAGTGCCGGTTCAAAAATTTTGTTAAGATTTTTCGGACCTACGCGTAGCTACGCCTACGATGAGATTTTTTGTAGTCAACTGTTATTGGTATTTAGTTATTGTATTTGTCAAATGTATATTTAAAAGTAGTTTTTTTAATATTATAAAGTTACATTAAAATATCAATATAATTCTGAAAATCTATTCCAAATGTTCTTTTTCTTCCTGGCTCTATTCCAACTTATCGTGTTTATGACTGGTTCAGCTCTCCTCGTCCTGTGGTTGTAGGTCCTTCTATTCAATACAACGTCACCTAGGTTATGCCTTCGAATCATGTTATCTTCCTGTAGCATCAATGATTTTTTTGGTCTCTAGTTAAAAAATGTATTTCAATCTATTCTAATATATTTTAATGAAATTTTACAGGTGTTTTTGCTTATGTGACACAAAGTCTAATTTTAATGATGAAATGTACTCAACGTTTGTAGGTCCATAAGTTTAATGTTTCCGTCTTTTACATACACCGAAATAAATTCTGAAAAAAATCTGTAATTCATCTCTTCTGGACATATGGATTTACGATTGTTTACCTCTTATTACCAAATAATCAACTGTTGAATTTAACATTTAACTTGCTACGTGCATATATTATAGATCAGTTTATCCTGTCCGTTTTACTGAGTATAATAAATTTGCAAAACGGAATACTTAATCTTGTACCGACCCTTTAAATACAGACCGTAATGAAATTTAAGTATTGTAAAAACAGTTGCACAATATCATGAATCAATTCTATTATATTAATTAAGGTTATGTAGATAGCAAGGGATGTAGATTTAGGAAAGGAGCTTATATTAAACATGTGCGAACGAATAAAAATAAACCGAATTGTGGAACGAGTTCAGTAAAAAAGTCAGTACTTTAATTCGGTTTTTGGATTCGATCATGTAAAGCTAATCACGTCAATCAGTGCACAATTTTTGTTGCGTATTTCGTATTTCTAGCTTCTTGTGTATTTATAACGTTTTGAATGTGTTGAAAATACTTGATTTGAGTATATTTAGATTACAAATACTTGTTAACAAATCTGAATCATCTCCAATTATGAGTTATTTTTTAAATTATTTCTTTGACATCTCAAGATGAGCAATAATATGGAAGTCTGGTCATTTACAGGGCTTACGATCGTCATAATCTAGGTTATATTACCACTTTACACACGTGTAACATTTACCAATTCACTCACTCCTTTCAAGAACGTCATAAATCAAAATTCGTCAATTTTCAGTTGGGCATGTTTTCGGAATGTCCAGAAAATTTACTATATCCCAGCAGAAGCGGCATATTTTTAACTTAATATTTACCCGCAACAGGGCAGAAAGTGTTGTTTTTGCATTTTGAAGAAAAGATATTGTTTAATTATTTTTTAAAATAAACTAAATATTTTTCAAATGGAGAAAAAATCTTCAGGTTTTACTTTAAAAGATCTGTTGCACAGTAAAAAGTTCAGTAAGGGGTTTGATATTTATTTTTAATACATTGTATTATATTTTTAAACTTTAAAAACGTTCTCCTGAATAATCGAGTTTTTTTATTTATGACGTTCTTGAAAGGAGTGAGCGAATTGTACTCATGATTCACAACCACACTAGATTTTTTTTAAAACTTCTATATATCGTAGTCATACAGGAGAAAGTGACCAAGTGCATTTTTTACAAAAACTATTTGAAATTTTACTTGTTTAATATTGCCCTGAAAAAATCCCAAGCGATTTTAAGCTTAGAAGTATAATATATTGACTTGTTAAAAATAACTATCGGCATTGATGTTTATTTTCTTGCCAAGCAAAAGTTAATTAAATGGCCGTCCTGAACATTGTACGTTTTGTTAGTTGGTTACTTTCTCCTGTACGACTACGATATATACATCAAACTCAATGTGATATCAAAGATTTAAGTTGGAAAGAATTATTAACTGAGAAAAGGAACGAATTGTGTAACCGTAAATGCAACCGTTCCTTTTTAGTCACATCCCTAGTTTATATTCTATCGCTTCAGGACGAGGGCACCCCTTACACTCACCCCAAAATTAAGCCCGTAGTTAATTTAAATATTTGTTTGTTAACACGGACAATGGCGTCGTTATGGCTGCTAAAAGTGGAATCGTTTTGGATATTTCGGGTATTTCAGCTTCCGGTCCGTGACCTTTGGTAAGCACACTTTGTTTTTTTTCCGCGTTCGTTATTATTCACACCAAACAAAGCGAATAATGGGACGATCTATTTTTATTCAGGCTTTACTTTTTGGTGCACATCTACTCTCAAATTGAAATAATAACTATTTTATTTTGGATGCCAAATTAAAATTGAGATTATAACTTAGCATCTGAGATATTTAAATACTTAATTGCTTTAGTAAACTTAATGAAAGAATATCAAAAACCGAATGACCATACAATTAACTTAAGTAATACACTATTATCAATGACAACACTAAAGATGAAATATAAATTACGATTTTGAATATCTGAAATATTTCAATATTTAACATGAAGCTGCATAATCAAAATACTATACAATTGACTGAAGCAATACGCTTTTATCAATGAAAACAATTAACAGGCACAATTAATTAGGCACAACCCAAGGACGAGAAAATCTGACCCAATCAGTCTACAAAGATAATAAGTTAGGATGGGGCCAGGAAAAGGAAGAAGATTGAATCGCCGGAAAATATATATTATTATAATTTTCATAAGTTACAAAGAGAACTACTTAACCTTGTTACAATTTTACCCTATAATTAAATTAATTAAAACCTCTTAAAGTGTGTCAAGATTGAAAGACAATTTTCATTCGATGCTTTTAATGGCGCGAGAGAGGTTCAGGTGCATCTCAGAAAATAATTAAAGTTCCTAGAATGGGTTATTCTGATTCTGGCCAGGTTTTTGTTCTCCAGCGCGCAGTATACCCTGTGCGGCAGGTGTTGGCCGCTAATGTTACAAGTAACTACTTTAAATTGTTTTCCTTGAGAACTTTGTCTAAGGAACTAAGCTTTTTAATTATTGCAACTTCGGATAATTTTACTTAGAAGACTTAAGTGAATATTCACTCTTGAGAAATGAACTTTTAAATTTGTTTACTATAATTACCTTTTCTCATTTTTGCTTCAAGAAAAAGATTTTTTAAATTTTATTAGTTGGGTCGATATTTGACCTGAAGCCATTAACCCTCGGTTTACCACGCATAAAATCTTGGATTGTTAACTAAAGTTCTGGGTCTAATGGACCCTTATGTAAAGAATGATTTTTTTAAAACTTTTGACTCTCGTGTCCCTCATTTTACTGTCCACATTTTAATATAATTTAATCAATGTAATTGTTAATTTTGTATGTTTCTTAACGTCAGTTAATTATTAGTATAGTCTTTATATTTTAATTTTAATTTCTATTTCCGCTTAAATCCTTAATTTGTTGCTATGAAAGAGCTGAAATCACTCGTTAACAAGTGGATGCATAAAAGAACCCTCGTGTAAGTAATATATTAACATCTCCATTAATTTACATATTATATCGGACATACCGGAATAAACCGGGCATCAACTCCGCAACGGGTCCGTTAGACCCAATTGGTAGACAGAGGGTCAAATATTTTGACAATAAGGATATTTACAAACCATAACTTAGAAAACCCTCAATCTTATATTCACTGACCGAAGGCGTTAAGCGGTTTCGGTTCATCTTTTTTGTCTTAGCTGTTGGAATCAAAATCCATAAGTCTGAAATCCGTGAGATCACCACAATACCACGTCCCTATTCAATAATATATTTGAATAACGAAATGCTTTGAAAGAAAATAATTTATTTTCATATCAAGTTCAGGTAAAAAGATTTATTTATTCCTTTCATATCGTTGTGAAATATTGCTTTTGTAAGTAGGTATTTTTTTAATCTATACATGGAGTACTACATTGCATCGATACAGTGTTATCTCGATAGTTAATTGTATGTAGGCAAGGTGATCAATTTCGCTCTTTTTATACCAGTCCATGGAGATATTAAAAATAGTAAAAACCACTTATTCACAATATTTTGAGTGTGTCCAAATACTTGTTAAATACCCAGACTTCCACATTTTTCTTTATCTATGTTGAGATGTGAAAAAACTGTAACACACTTATATTTATTTGATCCCACTATGAATCGAACCCGGATCATCCAGCACGTTAGCTCAACGCGCTTACTACTACACTACGAAGGCGGATTGTGTTATTTTTTTAATCACAAGTTTTTGGCACATATTTTGCCATATGGGATCAAATGCAGAGCGGACACCGCAGTAACAAAAAAAATGCTCTAATAGTGTCAGAAATGTAGACTCTAAGGAGCATATCTAGCAAGAGTCGACCAGATAGAATAAGGAAAACCAGAATAAAGAAATATGCGAGATTTAAGATGTCGTTAGGTGGGGAAGGCAGCGAAGAAGATAAAGGTATGCGTATGTGAGAAAAATGGAACCATCCAGCATTCCCCACATTGCACTGCACGGCCAACCACAAGGTAGACGACACTCGACGGGCACACCACCAAAGAGGTGGATTAACAGTTGAGAATCGACATCGCAGGAGGCTAACCTCTCTTAAAAACATACCACAAGGCCAACACCAAGAAGAAGAAGAAGAAGAAGACAAATTGGCATGCATTTTTTTGTAGGAACCTCCTGGAAATTCCTAAACCAAAAATCCCAGACATCATCAAGAAGCCACGTCCCAATTCAATAATACCTTAGAATAACAAAGTGCCTTGTGGCCATTAAACGACATTAAAAGTATTTTTATCGTATTCATAAATTCTTGTAAATCTACACTTAGGGAAGTGAAACGTCTTGGATATAAATTTTATATCGAAGTGAATGATTCGGTAAGCGTGCGACACAAGCCTACAGCGCGGATTAATTATGTATGTGAACAATACCGAGTACGCCAAAATAACACATGTCAAATATGGCCACGATGCGCCTTGTGTTATTCCTACTTTCCTGGTACACAGGACCTGAAATATTAATGCGAATACCAGTAAGAGTTGCCACTTTAATATTCCGTTTGACATAAAAGGCTATATTATGTACAGGGACGGAGCGGGGCGCAATCAAAAATTAAGATTAAATGTAACCACGAACATTTCAATTCGAGCATTATGAACCCAATTTGAATCAATGGGTGGAATATGTTTATTTATTACTTTGCATACTTGATAGCTAACAAATTTGACGTATAAATCAGGGCTTCATATCAAAAGCCGTTATATTAACACTATACGTATATTTGTAAATATTTTATTGTATTAAAAGCCACAGCTACCTCAAAGAAGAGAGGACTGAAAAGTGCTTCATGGCTTTAAAATTCTTATTCATCATAATAATAAATAAATCATTGTGACATATTTCAGTAACTTCCTACTCGTGTATTTCGTTTAGATTTTATCTATTCTTTTTTACTTTATAACTAACTAACTATCCACCACGCTGCTTCTCCACAGAGGTATGCAGAGAGAACAGAACGCAACACAAATATGTCTTTGTAACCAATTTTCGCCTCTCCCACAATCATGTATCTCGTCGTACATACCTATCCGATTATTCCAATTTTAGACATGCTCACTTTCAAGAGTTCGAAATACTTGATCACGCTATGCTTTCTTCGGTATTCCGCTGCTTCCATTTCCTACAACACTCTCGTTATATTTTTTGCTGTTCTTTCTTCATCAATCGATTCACACGCCCAAACTATCTCAACTGCTAATTATCATGGCCGCTTAGAAATGTTAACATTTGGCTATACTTTAATTATCGAAGGACGTTTTTAGTTTTTTTTTTAATTTGACAAGATTTTTCATCCGTTATATCTGAAGTTCGTTAAATAGTGGTCTAAAAAAATTCCGTTTGTAAAACAGAGCACATTTCAAAAGAATATTAAAAAAGAAACTTCACTCTATATAATAATCCTTTTTCATTTGAATTTTTACTGTCCAGTTAACGAAATATATAAAGATAATCACGGCGAGTATTCTTAACTACATTTGCAGTTGGTCGTAGCGTAGGACCAAATTTCTTTCACTGCTATTGTAGTTGGTCGTGGCCAAAGGGTTGAATCGAGGTTTTACTGAACTCATGTTTATTCGAACCCTTATCCGCACCCCAATGGTGCATAAAGCACTGCATCATATAAACGCAGTGTTAACTTGATCGTTAAAACACGAAGGAAAGGTGATCAGCCCTCCAATTCAGGTACCAGTTCAAGGTAATATTGAATGAATATAAGAGTGAAAAAATCACTTTTATTTAGACCCCTCTCTGGGAATCGAACCCGGGTCCTCCAAAACGGTAGCCAAGCGCGCTGACCATTACACTACGGAGGCGGACAGGCTACTGAACTCAAGTAGTAAAAAATAATCGTTTTATTTATAATTTAAGATTCAAACACACTCAAAATATAGTAAACATTTTTGTTGTTACTTATTTATTTTTTTACAAAAATGTTAATAAAATTAGTATATAACCACTCACCGTAAATGTTAAACCCGCGTTAGATAATTTAGCTCAAAAATGTTAAAAAATATAATTTAACTCAAAAATGTTAAACCCGCGTTAGATAATTTAGCTATGGATGTTGAAACAGCATTATTTAAAGAACAAAAGTCCTATCACTATAAATGTGCGGAAAGTTTAAATAATGAAGTAGGCAATTTAAATAATTTGATTATAAAAGATACTAATTCCACCCAAATATCAAACATTAAGACAACATTAAAAAATAAAGAATTAATTCTAACAAAAGCCGATAAAGGCAATTCGATAGTTATTCTAAATAAAAAAGACTATATTTCAAAGGTAGAAAACTTCTTAAATGATGATATTTTTAAAATCCTTCCAAATAACCCAACAAATAAAAAAAAATAAAAAAAAAAAAAATTTAAAAAAAAACGGTGAGTGTTTATATACTAATTTTATTAACATTTTTGTAAAAAAATAAATAAGTAAAAATGACTAACCACAAAGTAAATGCTTTAAATATTAATAATATTGAGAATATTTTTGTTGTTGTTCAATGTGTGTTATTTATTTATAAGGCTCTCGGCGATTGACAGAATTTGTTCTGGATCCATCTCTGTGCGGGCGTAGCGATTAGGGCTGGTCACACGTCCCATTCAGAGCGTCACTAGGTTCGCTTTACGTCCGGATTTAGCGCCGGCGATAACTTCGTGTTCCGGGCGATAAAACAATTTTCCGGATGTTTTTCTCTCTGCACTTTTTGTTTCGACTCTCTGTTTCATGTTAAATTGCTTTCATTGCGCGAATGGGAATTAACGAAAATTCCCATTTTGCCAGGACTTATTTTCGTGACATAATTTGCAAACAAATTTTATGTTATGAGTAATAATTAACGCGACTTTGAAGAGCGCGTGAGTAATTAACAAATCTGATATTTTGAGTTGTTTTTTTGTTTTTGTTTTTACCGAATTTAATTAATAATTTTCAGCTTGCATATTTGTTGATAATTAACAAACGATAAAAAAGAATTCTTAAAATGAATTTATGAGACGTTTTTTAAATTCGCGTAATTGAGTTGGATTTCGCTAAATTTAGAGTGTGTATAAATTTTTATTGACATATTGTGGATTCGACTATCTGAACTTTCAAGTTATTTGTATCAAGATTTTTAATTGTTAATTTTTATTGGAGTCTTAACACTGAAAACTGTCATATTTGAGGTGAAAATGTAAAAGTCTGGACATTTAAAGGGTTTACGAATTAAGTGATCACGTTATGCACTGTGCAACAATCACCATTTTACCCATGATTGGCAACCACATTTTTACACAAATTTCGGAGAGTTGTTTAATCCTTCAGTTTAAATGATCAACTGTATGTTTGCTTTGTCGGCGACATCTGTGGTTGAAGATATTATTTTTTTTTACTTTCAGAAATCTTTATGAAGATAACATGGCGACAAAGTATAAAGACTTGAATATATAAGATTTTATCGGCTCACAAAAAAATCTTTAAACAAACAAACAAATTAAATTTCAACAAATTATCATCGAACTAAAAACAATCTATTTTTTATACTTTTTAAATATCGCTTACTCTTAAAATGTATTTGACACGTGTTTTAATGCATTCAAAATCAATTTCAAGTATGATATAAAACTGCTGAATTTATCGAAACGCGGTTGTGTTAGATTTTAGGAAAAAACGTATTTACTAAGTAAATTTAAATTTCGAATAGATAGAATTTACTCACAAATCGATTGATGGAAGACCTGAAATTCAATCGAGCATTTCGAAGAATCCCAACATAGATAGACTTTTCAAGTATATTTATTTTCGTATAAATGATTACTTATCGGAATTGTAAAAAAATTAAAACTTAGTTGTAAGTAAAAAGTAGAAAAATAAAACTCCGTTTCAAAAATTTCATCTTTATATTTTCAAAGTTCGTTATAATAATCTCAAAAACATAAGATTTAAAACCAATACTTTATAAAAGAAAATGTCTATAACTTTTAAGTAAGGCCAATATTTTTCTAGTTATGATCTTGTTTATATTATAAATCATTCGCAAATAACGAGTTTAAAAACAGTTTAATTAGAATTTATATTCAACATGTGAAATAATTCGGAAATCATATTCGCAAAACAAAAGTTTCAGTTCTAGGTAACATAAAATTTTAAACCATAAACAGTAGATACAACTGCGGTTTGTATTTAAATATGCGAAATGTTTTTCTCGCTGTTCAAGTATTTTTGCGTCCATAATATATAACTCTTACTAACCATCACGCCACTTTGCCGCAGGGGTAGGCAGAGAGAATAGAACACCACACCACTCTGTCTTTGCAATCATTCTTCGCGTCTTCTACATTCATGCATCTCTTCATACATACTCGCCGATTACTCTGATTCCTGACTTGACCAATTTCATGTATTTAAAATCTTTGATATTAATCATGTGGAGATATAAAGAACCTTCCCATTATAAGTGTACCATTTACAAAAGCATAAAATATGAAAATATTATCACACTCTCCTTTTCATTCATCGTTCACTTTGTGTAATACCACTTTTATAAACAAAAATTGGTATTACACAAAGTGAACGATGAACGATAAGGAGAGTGTTGTATTACCATACCGCAAAGTTAACAATGCTTTCAAAATAGAAAATATTATCGTTTAATTTATTCGCATATATGTATAGTGTAGTGATTACCCCGTTTAGCCACCGCACTGAAGGTCCAGAGTTTGATTCCCAGGGGAGTCAAAATAAATATTTGAAGTTTTTACATTAATATTTATTTTTTTAGAACTGAAGGCAGAATTTATCACATAGCCTTCATAATAAATAAATGAGATTTTTTCACTTAAAAATTTATTTAATATTTTCCTGGACAGGTAGGTACCTGAAAGCAGGAGTAATATAATTTACGATTACGTTATGAATGACCATTATTTATTTAGGCAGTGCAAAATACACCGCTGGACGCGGTTAACGGGAAAAAAAACTAAAAAAAGTAAAACATTAAATTGTGTATATAATAACAGACATAAATAAAAATAAACGTAATTTTCTTATTCAGTAAATTTTTATTATATATTCAATTAAAAAGTTTGTCCTCCATAAATTCATAAATTCTCAAGGAAACCCTTAATACTTTAATGAGTTTCCTTAATTTTTTTTTTCGTTAGGCAGTCGTACACCCCGCTTCGGGCTTTTTCAAAGAATCCATATTTAATGGTATTTGCGTCCATTCGATTCTGCCCCCATCAATAATAGGACTGACTTAATGGCTTAATTTGTGCTCCAAGGTCAATCCATTTGGAGTGTTTTTGACCCGGGAAGTACATTTCCCCTCATTTAAAAAATACGAGAGAACATCAATAAGCTCTATCCCGAATCACAAAAGGCAGACCAACAAAATGAGTAAATCGGTCAGACTTTTATATCTCGAATTTTTCCATACTAAAAAAATCCCTTAATTTATTCTAATAACATTTTTTAGCCAACATAAATATAGCTTACTAACTAACCACCAGGCCGCTTCCCCGCAGGGTTAGGCTGAAAGAATAGTTGAGAATAATAGAGAATGTTGCAAACAATCTTCGCCTCTTCCCCATCCATGCATCTCCTCATTCTTGATCATGCCAAGTTATCCCTGGTCTTCCTTTGCTTCCATAACCAACAACAATCACCTCATAAATCAGTTTTGCTATTTTTTCTTCACTCATTCGATTTACATAAAATTCTTACAAGAATGTGACAAAGACTCACTTGCGTGTTTAAATGCAACTTTGTGCCAAAAAATCAACGCACTCGGTGAATTACTTTTGGAGATGATTTTGATAAAATGATCATACCTACATATTTTTTAAATGATAAATACAAAAATGCGCGTATAAAATGGAACTTTGGACTTAATTTCAAAGCATATCGTAAATAACTTTAGGATATGAAAATTGTTATTTAATTTGTATAGATTTATTTTCAATTTTTAATTACACTATTTGAACAAGTATTATCTGAATGGTACCAACATCCACTATTTATAATGATAGATTATTAAACACACTTCAGTTACTATACGTGTTCACATAAAATAACTGATTTCACAAGAGAATTGTAATAAATGAAACTAAAAGCATTACTTCAAATTTAATATAAAATAGTTATGAGTCGTTTGTGCCTTTACTCGCAAGTTGACGGTCACCTTTAGTGCAGGAAACGTTCATCTTGAATACATATCGATTTATTCACTACTTAAAATGCTCAAATGCTCACTGAATAAAATATTCAAAGTGGAATAAAGCACTTTGTCGTTTCGATGTATTTATTCTCGTATTTTATCGCCAGCCACTCTTTTGAATGTAAAAAAATACCGATGAATTATGTGGTGTGTTATTTTGCCATTAAATTTGCGATCTTGGTCCTGAATTCGGAAAGAATATTATGCTTTACGAATATTGATATGCGAATTATTTTTTTAAAAAGGCATGGCATAGTAAATATATTTTTTTCTATCACGGGACAAATTTTCATTTCAAAAAAAGTTTTGTAAGATGAAATTGAAACATGAAAGTGATATCAAGTATTGGATGTGAATAAATATTTTTTCTCAAAGGCAATTTTATGTCAGTACAAATATTATCTAAAGAGCTTTCATATAATACACATTTTGAATTGTTAAATATAATTTTTTAAGTCTTCGAAGAGTTACAATGTGTTATTTACGTATCGATGGTTCTCACGCGTCTTTTCAAGGTAAAAAAATGGTTTAACCTTGAATCTTCGATATTTATTTTGACAGTCTGTATTCAGAGGTATGAACATTTTCCTTCAAAAACTCCTCTTCCTTTTCTTGGTTATAGACTGTTTAGAATGATATAACTCTGATTCTTCCTTATATTTCTTACTGGATCATTCAGAAATGTGGCGGCCATAGGATATTAAGATACATCATAGATAATGCAACCTTTTTTTCAAATTCGTATGCTTCTCAAACTATTTTTCTTTCTCTGTCCCATCTGACCACATCTTGTATGAAGCTTGCATGTGCTTAAGATTCCATTCCTTTTTGCCTTCCGAGAGGGATAAAACAGTTTATCCTAAACTAATACTCGACTAATTGTGACGTTCGCACATTGGGTTACCACACTCTAGGTCTCGGGTTGGATGCCCAGGGGGGGGATAAATATAAGTGATTTGACACTCAAATATTTATTTCATATTACTCTGGACTAGGTACCTGAAGTAGAGGGCTGATTAAATTTCCTTCGTGTGTTACGATCAAAAGAATTGCAATGTGCATTCTTACATTGTACACATTTTTTTTTTTCATTTTTACTATAGGCAGCCACATGTAAAGTTATTTGTCTAAATTCCAAAAAAAAAAATTAAGAAGTAAATTACCCTTTTGTAAATTAAATTGAAACTTAGTTGCCAACCTATTATTTGTTAGTTGTCACATTCGATTTTATTCATATCGGAATAAAATCAATAAGTTGGCCCATCATATTGAGGCTTATAAACATGTACATACTTGTATGTTACGGAAAAACTTAAACATTTCAAACAGAAATTTAATACTGGTTTGTTGGTATATTGTAAGCAAAGCACGCAATCTGCATTTGAAGCTCTACGGTAAAAGCTAGCTGAAGCTCAAACAGTGCTTTAAGCTCTCCTAAAATGAGGTTATTAACGAACAAACGGGCAAAAAAGGTATAACACGTGCTTATTACTACGGTGTTCTACGATTATAGTAAAAGTGAGCACGTTTAATGAACTACATTTAAAATGAATTATTTCTAAAGTCACATATTAATTATTTATTTATCTAAAAATAAAACCATAATTAACATGTTCACAGAACATAGGAATGTATGTTGAATTCCTAGTTACTTTGTTAAAGAAAATAAGATAAAATAAATTAATCTTTTATATTTGTCGTTAAATAAATACCACTTCAACATCATTACAATAGAATACAAGTAATAAATCTAATAAAAATAAGCCTTTGACATGTTTAAAAAACTTTTTTTGTTTTTCAGTTGTATAAGTTATTGTTAAAGCCATCTTTTATATAGATTTAATGAAAAAATCAATACGATTTTCTCTAAGAATTCAAATATTCGAGTCGTACACCCATACAATAGCTTGAAAGAGGTTTCAAAGCATAGGTATGCAACCCAGAGTATCTTAGCCATTGTGTTTATTTTTCTTTTACTTTTTCACTAAAATTATGTTAACCTTTTCTCCACCATTACCTTTCCAATACTCGTGTTTACATTAATAATCTCAAAATCACATTTATTCGAATTTTATTTTATATCGGACATTACGGGAGTAAGGTTCAATCCTACTGTAAAATAGTTATTTTTCCAGTTATATTATGAATTCATACTATCCTAGTGATTTTTCAATCGCTAATTTAATCGTGGTTTCCTCCCAGCAATTAACGAATGCTGAGAAGTTCCGAATTGGCCCACACTAGATTTTCCTTCTTCCAATCCAATTCCGAACTGTGTTGGATGAAAATCCACTTAATGATCTATAAACCTTTCACATAATAAACAAGGTAAATTAAAATGCTAGTTTCACGTAAAGATTTTAAAAAAGATACATATAATATCCGTATGTTATACATGTTTGAAGGCTTATACTCGTATATGTGTTTGCCAGTATTTTTTTTCGGAAAAAATGTTGTTTTCCGTTGCTTGCGCGGGAGGGGTTGTGTGGAGAAACATAAAAAGGGGATGGTAAGTGAAATAAAAGTCACCCCTACAAGTTTTTGTGTACACCTGTGTACCTCAGAAACTTTTATGTCTTAAGAGAGACCATTCATATTCAAGTAGAGGCATTTTTTCAAGGATATTTTTAAATAAATAAAATTATACTCTTTCATATTTTTTAACATACAGTGTAATCTTAGAAAGTACTTGTGTTGCACCCTTTTGTAACGACTGGAGACTAGTACGTACGCGAAATATTAAATGTACAATTTATTTAAAGAATTGGAAACATGAGTTATTAAATCGATATATGTACGTAGGGATATAATTGATGGCTGATTCAATATGATATTCGCCATATTTCAACTTTTAGGGAACAAGAAGATGCGTACTTTGGAAACTAATAAATAGAATTTTATTAAAATTGCACTTAATTCGATAAACTTAATTTTATGTACATTTGAAATTATTAACTTTTATTTTATTTTCAATACAAAACAATATAAGAAACAAAAATCTACGTTTTATTACCCTTGTAACAAATCATTCAAAATTAAAAAAAAGACACTGTCCCCATCTTTTGTATTCTTCATCATTCAGTAGAATCCATCATTTTTTATGTAACTTGCTGTATATTGATGTGCTTAAAATTAAAGTAATCGCAGACAGTTTCGTTGAGCTTTCTCTAACCTGTCGTTCATTCAAGAAACGTCACATTGACAGTTAGTTTTTATTATTACTGCGAATAATTTACATATGTTTATTTAACTTTTTTTACTTCCTGATCAATATTAGGTGAAAAAATATCCTAAATATATCGCACGGTTTAAAATAATATTACGGAATTGCGTTTTCTGAACTTTTTTTATGTTAAAAATGTTAGTATGAAATCGTTGACTGCGATGATTTGAGGGAAGAAAAAATTATACTCGTATAGTTACAAAGCTTTGTTAGTATATTCGTATAACCGCTTCTGAGATTTTAACCTACCGGTTTCGAGGCGTACCCGTCTTTACATAGGAAATTAACTACACTAGAATGCTAGCAACATTGTATACCACTACCATAGCATTATTCATGCACTAACATCGACACAAAATATTCATCATATGCATTATTAGTTGAACCGAAGACCAACCAACATGTTGGTTATTGGACAAACTCACATTTTGGTAAAATGTCTGGCTACAAAGTTAATACCTTAAATATTAATAAGTTTTACAAAGTATCAACTTTTGATCTGTCACTCCTCAAACGGATAAAAGCCAAAAAATTTATTTGTGTTTTATCAGAAAATATTTTTATCCCTAAATACTCAAGACACATAATTTTCTGTTCAAAAGAATATGAAAATGGACAAAACAACAAATACCTCTGTAATTTATGTAATCCGAGGAAATTATTTTTCAAACTGAACTTAAAGGTTTTCATTCAAATTTTCTTAAAAAATATATTTCGTCAATGATATCATAAATACCTTTTCATGATGAAAGGATAGGAGAAGCCAGAATATCCCCTTAATGTCTCTGATTTTTGGTAAAATGAAATCCCAGAGAAGCCATCGCATAACCTTAACAGGGCCCTTTGAAAAAATAATGCTGAAAGTTAGTGCAAATCGCTCGTTGAAAACAGGGCGTATTTTTCACGACTCCCTTTTCGCGCCCCACGAATCCGTTACTGAAAACATTTTGTACATAATTACTCCCAGCCGTAGCTTTTAAAAATAATTTTCTTTCGTTTTTGCTCAACTTTACATTCAGGGTGAATCGAATGACGAAGTTAATAGCCAAAAGGTCGAGATTTTCATTTTTAACACACAATGAAACCGTCTTTTAAATTGCTGAAAGCGAAAAGTCATATATTCTTTTTTTATTACTTGAAAATGAAAACGTCTATTTCAATTCATTCCTTTTACCAAGTTCTTATGTAATATGTGTGTTTCGTTGTATTTTACATTTATGGTACATGTGTATGCACGCTTTTATATTTGATTTTTACGGAAAAAGTTTATTAAAGAATTTCATTAGTTTACATGTGTGTGTCTGACAAACAAACGTATGTTTTTTATGAAACGTTTTATTTATTTGAATACAGAAAATACCTTAGTCATTTTTTATAAAAAATTAAGAGAGCTCAATATTAAAAGCTTAAATACATATTTACTCGTTTTTTCTTTTTTTTCTGTAATGAATATGTAATTTTCTTATCACTTTCTTAAAAAATATTAAGGTTCACATGTATTTGCTTCTTTGTAAAAGAATAAACTGGTCTCCATTCAATTCCAAAAAAAACTAATGATGAAAATAATCGAATAAAAATTGCTATATTTTAATGAGTAACAATTTAATATTTAATAACAGTATTTTTTGCTCGCACATGTGAATGCAAAGATTTAAAAATTTAAAATATGAATGCGTAATTGATCATCCCTTAAATCAATAAAGCTCAATAATATCAATATTTTTTTAAATGTAAACAATGGATCAAATGATACATTAAAAATTTGGTTAATATATATTTTTAAAAGGTGCAAAATAAAGGTTATAACAAAACTGTTATTAAATACTTGCTGTGTGTGTTCCTGTGTTTTCAGAGGTGTTTAATATTTACATATTCATCAGTTTCCACTTGAGCTGGAAATTTTCAGGTTTAACTTCAAGAAGTCGAGAAGTACCCTTTTAGACTAAGGGGTGGGTTTAAAATCTGTGATATACATTTATACCTACGAATTACAATTATGCACATGAAAAATTGTTTTCCCGTTACTTCCTGAACTTTATCTTAGAAAATATTCTCTGTTGAACAAGCAATTTGGTAATATCAAATATTTTACACGTATCAAAATTTTTAAGTTTTATAAATTTGATTTTATCTCTCTCAACACACATTTCTCTAATCACAGTTCACGAATCGATGATCTATATCCCTCTACCTTTTGTTCTGTATTGTTCCGTTAGATTCAATTTTAGGTTTTATTCACAAGATTTAAAGTCCAAATATCCGAATAAATGTTCAAATATCTGGGTATCTCTACTTGGGAGTTATTTTAAGTTTGACATCTCAATATAGTTTTTGAGATATCAAAAGTATAAAATAACTCTTCAGTTGAAAAACCCAGATTTGTGAATAATGTAAAAAAAACTCCTAATTAGAGGTTATCTAGATTTGTGAACAAGTATTTGGACACAATAAAAATGTTGTGAATGAAATTAATGCTCAAACTATAAGCTGCATGAACATTGAAAATCAGTTTGTCAGTCGTTTCCAGTATGTAAAATAGTTCGGGTTTGGATCTTGCAAACAAAAAGAAGGGTCTCCACCAAATAAAAACTTTCTAAATCCAATCATAGATGGCGGTTCTGAACCCAATCATGAAACGTCACGAGATTGGTCATATTTGTACAACAAAATTTGAGTAGTTTGGTTGTCAATCGTGAGTAGAATTGTGAATGTCAAACTTGTCTAAAGTGATCGCTTAATCAGCCTATGACAGGTCGTTAGCTCTGTAAATACCCAGACTTCCATATGTTTCTTCATCTTTGTTGATTTGTCAAACATTTTTTTTATCCAGGCTTTTAGGGTTTTTGGTGATGCGCTTAACAAACTGGTAGGCGCATCTTTTGTACATAAGTTTCTTTTATATGTCCAGCTCTAGCATAATTGAGCTGTTTGTGCGCCTGTATGCCCAAAGCTTAGCACCAAATATCAAATTGCTATTTTTTCTCTTTTCATTATCTCTGGTTTTCATCTCAGATCATCCGTTGAGAAAAACCAATATCTTCACCATTATTTTTTACGTTGTAAGTTAAGGTGCGATTCTCCATACTTACTCATAACATTTGTGGCAATGCCTAAACGCCGCCTTATACCACCTTCAGAAGAACTTAATACTAAATAGTAAAACCCTTATCTGCACCCCAATGGTGTAATATCGACAGCGATATTACGCATTAAATTAAAAGAGTCATCATTTATTCACGTGATCAATTCGACCGTTAAACTTCTACTTCCTTTGACCTACTTAAATAACGGTTTTCTAACCGTCGATTCATCATGCGACCCGGACCACGCCTCATTCCAGGACTATCGGCCTAGGCGAGTGGACGTCCTCGTCGTGCGGACTGTCGTCTTGTGACGGAGCTGCGTCTATTTTCCGTTGAAAAGTTAATTTATTTATTGGAATTGAACTTTACTATTCCTAGTTCGAGTGTGCAAGTTTGTGATCCGAACTGACGTGGACCAAGTGGAAATGCAGTCGACATAGTCTCACAAGAACGTGGACGCGTGTATCGTCTGGTTTTAATTCCCGCCAAACAGCCTAACAAAAAGGGAACGCCGTCGTTGCGTCCTTATTACTGCCAAGTTATTTTCATCGTGTCCTATAATAACTTCCGATCATTTCTCCAGCTTCAAAGCCTACAATACTCAACTCCTGAGATCTTCCTGCAGCCTCATGTCGACAAAGATGACGCCATCGAGTTTGCACCATCAGCCGCTAGAGCGGTGACGTCACATCGAGTTTGCTGCATCTCCCGCCAAATCGTCCCAGTGGATGACGTCACATCGAGTTTGCTGCTTTAGCCGCTAGAGCGCTTCACAGAAGACAGCTGTCAATTGCCGCCATCTTGACATCGAGTTCGATCCGTCTCTCCGCCAAAGCGTTTGACAGATGACAACTGTCACACGCACATTTTAATCACACATTCCTAGGTAAATTCGTTCCAGGATAGTTTAATAGAAATTCAAACAACACATAAACTTTAATCAATAGTCTGGTACAGTGTATCTAGTATTAAAATTAGTTTTAAGTAATATTTATAAGTGTTCGTGCTACATAACCTCTAATAAACCCGTTGTGAAAATGCCCTAGTCTTTCATTTGGTCTAAGAGATACCCCAAGTAAGTTTTCAGATAATTCAATTGATGACCCATGCATTTACACCCTGAGAGTCAAGAGCAATTGTTCAACACCACTGAGCAAGTCAGAGTAAACCATATAAATAAGTAAATGTATCATTACACTGGCCGCCTTTCAACGTGAGGCATGTTTTTCAATTGCAACTCTATTTGAATTCTTACTTGGGGAACTATTCTCACCAAATGATTAAATTTTAAAATTATATATCTTATGACATAACCTTCTCTATGTTTGAATTGATTGTTGATATATTTTACACGATTCACATAAGTTGTTGTATAAATTTCAGCGCCTTGGGCCTTGACGTTGCCTTGTCTCCGGTCTTCTGAAGTCCCAACTTCAAACTTCTAGCTGCCACACCAGATGCCAGGTTCAATTTCACCAGGCAGGTCCCATTAAATTAAAAGGTACCATTTCACTGTCTTTTAACCCCTTTTGGGCTCAATTTCGCTGCGTCGAGTTGTTGAGATTTGTGAATCTATTCACTCGGGGTGTGACTTAGTTATTTTCATTCGTCACCTCTGCCTTACAATGAAGCAGATTTTGAATGTGAATCATTCTCACTTCAAAACCCCACACGTCCCAAGACAATTTTGTTTCCACTTATGCACATAGTTTAGAGAAAATGGAGGCCATCTACGAAGAAGTGTCCTCTGCCCTGTTAGAGGCTTTCCGCAGAAATGCCAAGCACTATAATCTAAGACGTAAGTCATGTACTCTTCATGTGGGTCAGACCGTTTGGCGTCGAGCATTTATACAATCTGATGCCTCTAAATACATTTCGGCCAAACTTTGCCCCCGCTTCCTTAAATGTAAGATATCTAAAAGAATTTCAGACTGCATGTACGAACTTACAGATTTCAATGGAAAAGAGTTAGGAAGATTCCACATCAAGGATATAGTAAAACATGATTAAATAAGCTTGCTGTATTCCAGCGGCGTTAGAATAAAATCTTGTATGTTTTATATTCGACAGGATCTGGGATGGGTTATTTTCCACTTTCGACCCAGAGGTAAAAATCCTCTTTAACAGAAATGCTTGCTGTATCCCAGCGGCGTTAGAATAAAGTCTTGTATGTTTTATATTCGACAGGATCTGGGATGGGTTATTTTCCACTTTCGACCCAGAGGTAAAAATCCTCTTTAACAGAAATGCTTGCTGTATCCCAGCGGCGTTAGAATAAAATCTTGTATGTTTTATATTCGACAGGATCTGGGATGGGTTATTTTCCACTTTCGACCCAGAGGTAAAAATCCTCTTTAACAGAAATGCTTGCTGTATTCCAGCGGCGTTAGAATAAAATCTTGTCTGTTTTACATGCGACAAGATCTGGGATGGGTTATTTTCCACTTTCGACCCAGAGGTAAAAATCCTCTTTAACAGAAATGCTTGCTGTATCCCAGCGGCGTTAGAATAAAATCTTGTATGTTTTATATTCGACAGGATCTGGGATGGGTTATTTTCCACTTTCGACCCAGAGGTAAAAATCCTCTTTAACAGAAATGCTTGCTGTATTCCAGCGGCGTTAGAATAAAATCTTGTCTGTTTTACATGCGACAAGATCTGGGATGGGTTATTTTCAACTTTCGACCCAGAGGTAAAAATCCTCTTTAACTGAAAAACAGGTACTAGGACTTTTCGACCTTGAGGTTAATTTCCCTTAAACGGAAAAGCGAGACTTGTCTTTGTTTCCATCTTTTAGAAGAAAGTCGTTAGAAATGACCTGGTTATATTCCACCATACATTTTCAGATTGTGATACAAGATTTGTCGCATTGTTACCTTTTCAGTCTTACGAGTAAAATAAATTTTCCTCTATCTTTATGTACTGACTTCAAGTACATCCTTGTATCACTTTACTTTGTACAGGTCTAAATGTTTGAACATACTTGCTTGGATTAGGGTCTTGGACGAGCAATTTTCAATTCTTACTTTATGCAAGCCCAATTTATTTCTTATTGTCTTTCCTTCTGTTTCCCTCTGTGCATTGTTTATATATATATGTGAATAGATTGTCGTCAAGTACATTCTCCCCTTTAATTTATTATTGTAGAGCTGTGCTAGACTTTCTTTGTTTTGTATTTATGTGATCATATGTATATTTATAGATCCGCGAGAGCTGGTCGCTTATAACTACCATGATCCGCGATAGCTGGTCGCTGATAATTACCGTTGGTTTTGGAGACGTCCAAAACGAGATTGGCTCCTGAAATAAGCCTGATGCGATAGGAGAGCTCCTTAAAATGCTTCCACATGAGAGGTGATCACGCCTTAAAATAGTGAGTTTTCCCATTCTTGTATTGTTAACACATGGAAACAGATAGTAAGGTACGCTTGATTATATTTGTATTTGTCTTCTTTACAATCTCTTGATTTCACAAGTTTCTGAGTTTACTTGAAAACTCAGT
Source organism: Brachycentrus maculatus (assembly GCF_059751285.1). Taxonomy (NCBI): domain Eukaryota; kingdom Metazoa; phylum Arthropoda; class Insecta; order Trichoptera; family Brachycentridae; genus Brachycentrus; species Brachycentrus maculatus. The sequence goes on from NW_028281131.1 coordinate 107,917, forward strand.
GGCGCTCAATAGATTCATTCAGATATATATACTTTCAAAAATTTCCATGAACATTTTGGAAACCTCTGATCTGGTCTCTTTTAAATTCCTGCTTATTATTTAAATCTCCGTTGATTTTATTATCTTGAATGTGAGAATCAAAACAGATGATGTATGACTGATTTTATCCCCTTTTGCTAGAGAAGCCGGTTAATTGAATGAATTTTATGTAGATGATGTATATTTGGAATTTCTTTGTATGATTGCAGGTAATTAAATCTTCGGTCAAAAGCTTGTGCATATTGACCTATGTTCAAATGTTAATTGAGATCTCCTCATGTTGACAAAGATTCCCCACATTTTGTTTACATTCTTGATCATGTTGTCTAGGGTTGTCAAACCTTCGGTCCGCTCCTCTCACATAAATTTTCTGATTTTCTTTTCACATGAGATTGTCGATTATTTACTATTGTATGTCGTCCCCGACGATATCTATGATCTAGATACATACTGGGTGCTGAATATTATATTGTCATTCACTTTGGTAAATCTATTTCATAGTCTACTCTATTATCTTTAAATCATATATCTATGTCTATGGTGCACCTCTTTTGTAATTCATTACCTAGGAGTACACTGCATATTATTGTATTATTATTAACTTGTCCTACATCTCGAACCCTACAATGGTCAATCTCCTGATTGTCATTCGTTCATTATGTATAATTGAAATCCTTGATCTTGTTTTATTATTGTAATCTCATCCTTGTATCTGTATTTTAGGAGTGTGAAGTGCCCTCTTTATTAAGACTCACCTCTTGATTACATTGCTTGAACGACTTAACCGATTGTGACTTTAATCAACACAACCCTCGATTGTGACTTTTAACCTAGGTGTGACGTATTGTCTCCAATAGCATACGGTTGTGTTGATCCTATTTGCTTATAGCAAAAAAAAAAAAATTAATTAATAATTTAACAATTTTAACTCGACTTCTTGAAGATTGTTACATTAGCTTACGCTCTTGTTCAAACTGGGAGAAAGGCTATAACCTTCTGTTATATTACCAATGTCTCCAATAAATTGTCTATTTAGAGTGTTGATACATCTAAATCGTCTCATATTAGGCCCCTTGCAGTATTGGTAGTCCGCCCGCCTGTCTTACTGTTTGGTGTTCCTCTTAAAAAAAAAACTATTCTAGGGCTATAGTATTAAAGTTATGTATATATTACTATGTTTGTATTTAGTGTAAGCAATATTTATCCTTGTATGTACCTTCACAATTGTATTCAGAATGTATGCTCAATCTCTTTACGCCATAGCTACGGCAAATCAATATTGTAAGATTAAGCTTAACTTTAAATATGGTACATAATTAATTGGAAAATCTGTTATATATATTATTTTATAAGGTTACAGTAAACATTGTAGTAGTACTTAGGATATTCTTTATGGGCCTTACCAAGTAGTACTTAAGATATCTTGTTCTAGTTTTTAAGTTATCTTGTAAAATAGGGTGTATCTCTTTTGTTAATTTATTATCAGGGAGTTCTCTATTATTTCCTCATGTCTTGTATTAACACTTCAATTCGTTACAATGTACAATCTCTAAGGTTTTACTCTCCCTGAGTGTCAACTTTCATCATTTATAATAATTTTACTTATTTTATCTTGCAATCTTTTGCTTTTACTAATTGTACTTTTGAATCATTTAAAATAATGTATACTAGTTCATGATTTTCACAAAGCGGAGAGAGGCTGTGACCATCTGTTGCAACACCAGTGTCTCAATTCATGACACGAACGTCAAAGGACTTCCTTTTGTAAATGTATATGTATAGTTGCTTGGTCACTTATTCAATTAATGTTCTTATATTCAATAATTACACTGTTTTGCCAATTTTAAATTTAAACACCACAATTTTGTATGGTCAACATTAGTTTTACATACAGTATGTACCAAAATCATGCCACCTAGAATAAGATAAACATTGTTGTACCCCATATGTAGTTCTGTTAATATAATGTTAATTGTCAGGACCTTTAGTATTAAGTCAGTTCAGTATTTGTGTACCAGACTTAGGAATAGATTAGCATACATAGAGTATTTTTTTTTCTTACTTTTCTTTTTTTTGCAATCATAACTTAGGTGGGAGTGTAATATCGACAGCGATATTACGCATTAAATTAAAAGAGTCATCATTTATTCACGTGATCAATTCGACCGTTAAACTTCTACTTCCTTTGACCTACTTAAATAACGGTTTTCTAACCGTCGATTCATCATGCGACCCGGACCACGCCTCATTCCAGGACTATCGGCCTAGGCGAGTGGACGTCCTCGTCGTGCGGACTGTCGTCTTGTGACGGAGCTGCGTCTATTTTCCGTTGAAAAGTTAATTTATTTATTGGAATTGAACTTTACTATTCCTAGTTCGAGTGTGCAAGTTTGTGATCCGAACTGACGTGGACCAAGTGGAAATGCAGTCGACATAGTCTCACAAGAACGTGGACGCGTGTATCGTCTGGTTTTAATTCCCGCCAAACAGCCTAACAAAAAGGGAACGCCGTCGTTGCGTCCTTATTACTGCCAAGTTATTTTCATCGTGTCCTATAATAACTTCCGATCATTTCTCCAGCTTCAAAGCCTACAATACTCAACTCCTGAGATCTTCCTGCAGCCTCATGTCGACAAAGATGACGCCATCGAGTTTGCACCATCAGCCGCTAGAGCGGTGACGTCACATCGAGTTTGCTGCATCTCCCGCCAAATCGTCCCAGTGGATGACGTCACATCGAGTTTGCTGCTTTAGCCGCTAGAGCGCTTCACAGAAGACAGCTGTCAATTGCCGCCATCTTGACATCGAGTTCGATCCGTCTCTCCGCCAAAGCGTTTGACAGATGACAACTGTCACACGCACATTTTAATCACACATTCCTAGGTAAATTCGTTCCAGGATAGTTTAATAGAAATTCAAACAACACATAAACTTTAATCAATAGTCTGGTACAGTGTATCTAGTATTAAAATTAGTTTTAAGTAATATTTATAAGTGTTCGTGCTACATAACCTCTAATAAACCCGTTGTGAAAATGCCCTAGTCTTTCATTTGGTCTAAGAGATACCCCAAGTAAGTTTTCAGATAATTCAATTGATGACCCATGCATTTACACCCTGAGAGTCAAGAGCAATTGTTCAACACCACTGAGCAAGTCAGAGTAAACCATATAAATAAGTAAATGTATCATTACAATGGTGCATAAGGCACTGCTTCATATAAACGCAGTGTTATCTTGATCGTTTACATATGAAGGAAAGGTGATGAGCCCTCCCCTTCAGGTACCAGTCCGGGGTATTATTAAATAAATATTAGAGTGAAAAAATCACTTATATTTATTTGACCCCCCCCTGGGAATCGAACCCGGGACCTCCAGAACGGTAGCCGAGCGTGCTGACCATTACACTACGGAGGCAGACAATACTTGATATGTTATAATATTATGATATTATTTATATAAAAAAGATTTGTATTTTTTTCTCTCTAGATTTTTCGACATACCCTCTAAATCTTCATTTTAATTTATTCTCTAAAATTACCTAAGCATACTCCATTATTGAAGGGTAGCATATTGGTTGAGTGAATTGAATCCAATGTACTTAAACGTTTGTAGATACGACGAACTTAGATGATACCAAGTTGATGATCTCTGCTTGGGGTTCAGCTTTCCATCTCGAGTTGAGTGCAGAACTTGTCAGTACATCTATGTTTCAGCGCAAAAATGTTAGCCGTTTATTAATATTTATTTGTTTATTTATTTTTTACCATTTATGATTATTCAGTTGTGATTAAATTGTATGATTCCTATTAACTTTATGAAAGATATTGCTTAAAATAAACTAACTAACTAACTAACTAACCATCACGCCGCTTCCCCCCAGGGGTAGGCAGAGAGAATAGAACGCGACACCACTCTGACTTTGCAAACATTTCTCGCCTTTCCACGTTCATGCATCTCCTCATACATACCCGCCGATTATTATGATTGCTAATCTGACCATTTTCAAGTATTTGGCATACCTGATCGTGCCATGTTTTTCTCGGTCTTCCTTTGCTTCTTTTTCCAATTACGTATATTCGCCTAGTAAATTTGTTTTACCGTTCTTACCTCGCTCATTCGTTCTACATGTTCAAACCATGTCAACACACCGTTCTTAATTTTATCGATAATGATGAACTCAGCTTTGTATTACTTCCTTATTTCACTATTCGAACATCTATCATACATCGTTTTGTTGTACATTCTTCTGAGAGATCGCATTTTGACTGCATTCAGTCTTCTTTAATCCTTCTTTTGCTAACTCCATGTTTCACTTCTTTACATTAGAGTTGGAACCAGGACTCTGTTGTGTACTACCAATTTAGCTTCCGCTGATAGGTTTTTATTTGCTATTACTGATTTCAGTGTTTATAATTATCAGTGCTTTCAATTATAATTATGGGCTTTATTCACGTTTAAACAGTTCAAAACCCACCATGGTAGCGGTTTCTAGTCATTGTAAACATGGCAGATTACTCCGTGATTATACCTACATGTTTCGACATTTTTTCTTCCCTTAATTTGTGTCTTTGTCGAAAGTATTGAAGGAAACAAACATACCAGCCACCAACAATGTTCGTCGCAAACACAATACTTTAAGCTTTTTATCACCAATATGATCATCCAACATATTCCAATGTGTAGAGGAGGTTAAATATATGTGGCGAATGTGAGAGGGAAAACAGAACGAGGACGACCGAAAAAGACTTGGCACGATCAGATCAATCAGACCCTAAAATCTGGCAGTGTCAAAAGTCTGCGTAATCGGAGGGCATGTATGACTAGATGTATGGATGTGAAGGAGGCGAGGAGTATATGTCAGGACAGAAAAGTATGGCGTTCCATCCTCTCTGCCTACCCCTGCGGAGAGACGGCGTGGTGGTAGTAGTAGTAGTAGTAGTAGTAGAGGAACTTAATTTTTTTTTTAAGTTTGTTGGATGCCATCAATTTATTTTTGATATATTTAAATGATTAACAGTTACAATTGAAGCATGATAGTGGCACAATATTTTGAATTTTACTTTTTGTAAAATGAAAAATTAGTATTTTATCCAATAATAAGTTTAAAAATAACATCTCACGATCTCGCACCAGATATTATTTTAGATAAATAAACCATGACCACGATTTGTGTTTCCTTTATATTTAATAAGATAAAAACAACATTTAAGCTATTAATAACTACTATTTACCCTCATCTGCACAAAATGGTGCATAAGGCACTTCATTTAATTTAAATAATACATTTAAATATAAACATAATTGCCATCGCAATTATATAAACGCAAGGTGATCACTCTTGCCCTTCAGCTACCAGTCCAGGGTAATATTACGTAAATATGAAATTGAAAACACTTGTTTTTATTTATCACCCTGGGAATCGAATTTGGGACCTTCAGCTTAGAAAACAAATGTGCTAACCATTACTCTATGGAGGTGGACTATTTAACACAATTTTCAAAGAAATGGTTCGATTCTTGGCAAAGAAACTAATTTTACAGATGTTTTTCTTCCATTCACAAAAAAATGTATTAAATCAGTAAAAGGTATCAGGTAGGAAACATCAAATAAAGGTAGACAAAGATTGCTTAGTCTAAATTCGCATTTTTTTTCCACAAAAAAATCGCAAACATCGATCACTTCAATAACGTTCGTTATGATCAATTTGTGGCATCAATGATCAATATTAAAGGAAACATGAGCAATATTATTGATCGTGTCGTGGGCATTTATTCAATAGCACTCCACAGCTGTCCAAACTTAAAACACAGTAAGGGACATTTTTTGTACTACGTTTTTTTTTGTTGCATTTTTGGACTAGTAGAATCTACTTAGTCCAAAAATGCAAAAAAAAACCTACTACAAAAAATATCCCTTACTGTGTTTTGAGTTTGGACAGCTGTCCAGCCCATGAATATTGAATGATTTTAGTGGTTATTTAAAATAAATTATTTGGGACCATGTAAAAAAGAAGCTTGTTAATATTCAAACATGCATTAAATGGCACGCTACTGTAATAAATGTTTATATTTAATTATAATTAAAAATGCCAGCACGCCTTTGCAGCACGATTCTAATAACCGTTATTGATTTATTATGTACCGCTTACTTGATACACGAAGGTATATATTCGAATGAAGAAAGGTCATTAATAACTATTAACTTTAATTAATTTTCTTCTTTCTTTCGTCTGTACCCAGTAGATCATAGAGCACTGCATTTGATTGATGCAATTTCGTTTAATGAAACATGCTAATCAATCTAGGTAAGCTTAGTTTAAAGTTGCAGCCCAGAGTGATCGGCTATTCAAACTCAAAACACAGTAAGGGACATTTTTTTGTAGGACGTTTTTTTTACATTTTTGGAACAAGTAAAATCTACTTAGTCCAAAAATGCAAAAAAACGCACTATAAAAAAATGCCCCTTACTGTGTTTTAAGTTTGGACAGCCGTAATATATTATTACAATTTCTTATTGTTGTCTCAACATGATAAGAAACATTAACGTTTTTATATGAAAGTCCGATCATCCCAGAGGTGCCGACCTGGCATTTGGCTGGCTTAAGTGATCACTTTATACATTTGTGTAATGACCAACGTTCACAATTCTGCATATAAATAAACATCTACATATATTGGAACAATTTAAAAAAATGTATACGATATTCGATTTCTTTAGTATATTGGTTTTTAAAATATTTTGATCGATTTGGAATTTTTATTGATGGTGCAACGTTAAATTAGGAATTTTTGGAGTTTATAGCTTTCATATTGATATATCATCCTTAGGATAACTGATCCAGCGTCTGATGTGATAAATATATATTTTTTGATATTTGATTTATGATAAGGTTGAAATTCAAGTATTCGGAAATTAAACCTATGAACTTTTATGGTAAATATTTTGTGTATAGTTTCGTAAAACAACATCCATGATAAATAATTTCAAAATTTAGTCAAAATATTCTCATACAAACACTTGAAAACATTTTTAACAATATCTTTTTTTTAATGAATAAATAGGGATTATTCCATCCAAATGAGAGGTCTTAAACTTTATAAATTTTACAACGCCTTTATTTCCTTGTCAAATATATTACATTTTCTCTCTTCAGGTACATTTAAAACCTAATAAAAACAAAACAATTTTTTTATTATTGACATGCACGTTCACCATCTGAAATGAAGAATATTATTATTTTAATGTGTGTTACGCCGATTCTATAAAATTGGTAAAAAAAAATACAATTTCTAAAATTATTTAAAAACATTTGGCGCGGGAAAAAATATGGTGTAATCAAGAAACCTCTATAAAAACAAAAAAGTTTTTGTAAAGTGACATGAGCAGGTGTCTCGTAGGGGAAAATTTCTGACGTAGCTGAGCAGCCATCAAAAACTTATTTGCCTATTTCACGAAACAAGCCTTTTCGCAGATTTGGTATAACATGTACATATATGAAAATCGATTAAAACACTGAAAAATGTAGGTTAAATTGAATAGAGCTTTGGACTAAGATTTTTGGGATTCTAGACTTTTCTTATCATCATAATCGTATAATATGTGCTGACAAATGTTTTGCAATTTTTTTTTTGTTGTTATTGTTTTAAATTTCATTTTTCATTTGAGTTTTATTGTTTAAAAAGTTTTCTTCCAACCTTTACTCTGTCTTAATAGTGTATAATGTAATCTTTATGCAATTTAAAAAAATATAATTACAATTTTTTACTTGCATTCAGTCTGACGATGAAAATTATAATACTCCGGTTTATTATGAATATTATTAAATACGATCTTCGAGATATTGGGAAAAAATGACTTAATTAAGAATATTCACAAATGACATTAATGAGAGGGAAATATCGGCTAAATTAAAATCAGCCTTATATCTTCGTATTTATGGGGATCACATTTTATGTCTCAAGATAAATATAAAAAAATATTCTCAAATATTTTCAATTTTAATCTGATTTTTTTTGTACGTATAATATTCGTCGTTTGGCATGCAACACTGCATATGTGACAAAAAGAAGATGTTATGGAGAGCTAAAAAAAATATTGAAATGTTTGCGGGGTTGTATTATATTTAGTACAGACAACATACGCGGCGTTACATTTTGCCCTTAAACATGATGATTCATACAAAATTCGGATATTCTGAGTATACACTATCACAGAAAAAGGATAACGAATCGATTGGCATTAAAAAGTCACTTTCGAAAAAAAATCGAATTTGCGGTATTGTATGCCGAACGACGATATGTTACGTAAATAAATAAATCATCTATTTCAACTCCTATTTTGATCCCGTTCCCAGGATTGGGAGCCCGGAAATGAAAATTGACAACACTGCTATCCCGTTTTGTCGAAAATACCCGGGAATACAACCCAAGCTAAGACTATGAATTTTTGAAACAACGATGGCACGAAAGAAAAAGCTCTCGCGTGACTGAAAAAGCACTTCTTGTAAGTGTTTTGTATTGAGGGCACATAATCATATATATTCATATGTCAAGTGTACACAATAATTATTACTTCGTACAATCCACCCTACTTCAGCATCGGGAGGTGAACATTTTCTATAAAAGCATATAAAATACAACCCTATTCGACCTGAATTATAATCCGTATAAAGTTACATAACAAATATACTCCTTAGTGTATGAAAATTTAAAGAGTAACGCCATATTGACATTTTAAACAAACCTTTTTTTATATTTTGTATATTAAAAGCATTGATAACTTTATGGTATGGTAATAAAACACTCTCTTTACCATCTATTGTTTACTTTGTGTAATACCACTTTTTTAAACACTTATTTGTGGCTATCGATTTCGGAAAATTATACCATCATCAGGTCATTAAAATAAAATTATTACGATTAGTAAATGTATATATTTTATTTCACATGTCAAATCGTAATATTTTTATTTTAATGACCTGATGATGGAATAATTTTCCTGGGAGTTTGGGTGGTTCCATTCTCCTTACATGCGCATACAATTGTCTTCTTCGTTATCTTCCCCACCTAACGATGTCTTGGATCTCGTATATTTCTCTTATCCTGGCATTCCTTACTCGTTTGTATTTGATGTCGATTCTAGAAGGTGTTTGATGTCGAGTATTAAAATCTAATGCAATGTTTTATATTCTCTACTATTCGTGGAAAATAATGAGGGCAATTAAAGAGATTATTATCTTGAACATAAGTAGGTACTTAAGATAAAATCCATGTAACTTTAATTTATAAATGTATATTTTCCAATCACGTAAGCAAATTAACATTATGGGTTTCTGTTATTATTTATCGAATCGTTTATAACCCGTTAATGAAATGTAAAATATATTTAGATTGTAAAATATGCTCCTGATAATGATAACGTACACGTGATTTAATAATATCTCCCTGTTCACGCATTTCAGTTATAAATTTAGCACGTAGAAAATGATCCATTATTTTAAACCCACACAGGTCTAATTTCATACTATAAAATATTAACTAACTCAATTTTACAAGTAAAAATATGGATTACAGTAAAACCTCGATATAACGGACCTTTATTTAACGATTTTCGGATAAAACGGTAAAAAAATCCTATCAAACGTAAAAAAAGTCCCATTAATATCATAAATTTCCGAACAAATAAAATAAAATAAATAAAAATAAATACAAAACATGCTTCAATTGTAGTGTAACCGAATGTAAATAATTGTTAGCGGTCATGATAATCACGTCATACACTAGAATTTGACTGCTCGTAGACTCACCTAGCCAGAGAAATAACACTGCCAAAAACGTTATCAGTGGTAAGATCACATCTCGACGACCTAATAGCATTTATTGGCTATTCGTCAGATAACAAAGTATAACTATATTTTACATATTTTTGTATTTTTAGAGAGTTGATTTTAAAAAAAAACAGCAAACTTCAAAAAGTGCTAACAAAACTCATCTATGAAGGAACAGAGGTCAATTATATGATTGAAACAAATCAAATATTTCAATAACCTTCCCCCAGATATAAAACAAATAAAGATATAGAAATTCTAAAAAATAAATTTAATGTCTTTAATGCTTGTTAATCGAAAAAAAACACAAACAAATTTAAAAAAAAACGATGAGAAAGCTTTTATAGCATGAAGAAGAATATGGAAGTCTGGGCATTTACGGGGCTGACGACCGTCATAGGCTGGTTTAAGTGATCACTTTACACACGTGAAACATTCACCAATTCTACCCATTATTGACAACTACTCAAATTCTTGGAAGCTCTATATATATGAACCAATTTTGAAACATTGTTCTTGAATCACTAGAACTTCACTAGAGAGACTAGTCTATTGGTGAGATGAAAAGTTGTTTTGAATATTGAAAGCATTACTTTGTGGATCATATTGATATATTATTTCGAGAAATAAAAATACTTTGTGTTCTGATCCACTCACATTTTTATTAACCAACTAGTTTCGGCAAAAACCTGTTGCCCTCTTCAGGGTTTCATTTATTACTTTATTTATTATTAGTAATAAATGAAACCCTGAAGAGGGCAACGGGTTGTTGCCAAAACTAGTTGGTTAATAAAAATGTGAGTGGATCAGAACACAAAGTATTTTTATTTCTCGAAATAATATAGATGAAAAGTTGTTTTTTATTAATTAAAATTTATATGTTTTCAAGTTAATGTAAAATTAATATAAAACGAGGTGCAGAAATTAAAAATTTTAGAGCATAACGATTGAAAACCAGAACAGTTGTATTGAAAATGAATAGCTAATCACTTTTGTCGAATAGATCTGCAGGCATAATCGAGATAATCCGTGTTTCCCTTCCCTATCTCAAACCAAATAATTCCCGAGCATCCGACAGGTGATCGGCTTTACGGGCGCGGTGCATTATACAATCAGTCCCGACACGGCTGACCGCACGATCCTTCTCAATATCTCAATACCCGCTGGACCGTGTATAGTAGTTTGGATTTCTGCATGATGCCGTCATCAATTTTGCCTACATCAATAATGGTGATCATTCATGCCTAGTTGTTTATGGTAAGAGTGATATGATGCAATATGGAGAATGGAGTCAACATGCTGAAATATACTTATATCTTTTTATTATATTTTTATTATTGGAAAACCAACATAATATATCACAAATATAACATAATATGATAAAATACAAAAAAATAACGATTCTAATTATAGGTTTCCACCTCAGTAATCTATTTTTTTTTTAAATAAACTGTCATAAAAGTATAACTATATGGAAATTTTCTTTATCAACTGGTCAAATGGACATCAAGAATATTTCTTTTAAATGTTTTAAAAGAAACATTGATATGTTCTTCATTTTCATGGGTTTTCGTTCTTTGTCAGTGTCTATCTACTTCGAGTCCAAATGTAAAATACTAAAAGGTTCATGGATAAAAATTAATATCAGTACTTTTTACTATTAAATTTATTTATTAGTACATGCAAAACTTGACTGATCACTTAGCCTTCACGTAATTGATCACCTCCATAGTCTAGTCGTTAGAGCGTTAGTCTATTTATGTATGTATTTATTTAATATTACCCTAGAATGGTTCCTTCGTGTTTTTGAAGATCAAGATAACAATGTTTCTATAGGATGAAATAGATGGAGTGGTTAAAGATACACGTTTACAAAGTGGTAACCCAACCAGCTTATGACAGGTCATAAGCCCTGCAAATACCCAGATATCCAATAGTATGTATTGGAAAACATATATATTTATATATATATATATATATATATATATATATATATATATATATATATATATATATATATATATATATAACGTGGTAATATTTTTCTTTATAAATTGGGTGTAAATAATATGTAAAGTGGGTGTATAATTATAAAATAAACAATGTGTTGCTTTGTAATTAAAGTTTATTCTTAATTTATCTTTATAATAATTTTTATATCTATCTATCTATCTATCTATCTGATTCTGACAGTTAATAATATTATCGGAAGTCTTTTGTTTTATTCTGAGCGACGCATGCGGCATCTGGTGGTAGAACTGTTTTATGTAGGTACTTTTTGTAAGTACTTAATAAAATGTATAGGTAGGTACCTAGTTATTTTATTACATATATATATATATATATATATATATATATATATATATATATATATATACATATATATATATATATATATATATATATATATATATATATATATATATATATATATATATATATATATATATATATATATATATATAATCATACACGCACAAAGGGCGTGCGTGTATAATTCTATTAAATATGTAATTGATTTAAGTTGACCCTTTATTGCTGTTCACTAAAAAACAAATCTTTGTTTCGTTGTACTATATATTACTTTTACTGATTACTTTTGAGAGAGAAATTCAAATAGTGATAAATAATGAACCATTCCTTTATCATTCATTACCTACTCTTTCAGGTTAAAGTCCTCAATCAAGCCTTTGATGTGCGCTGAATTACTGTCGGTGACTCGGTGAAGGCAATAGACAATACTCGTAAGGCTGTAGTTAGCATCGGGACAGGGGACTGCGAGCTTTTAGTGCACTACTAGAAGTGGAACCCTACTCATTAATTAACTTAAGGTTTTTCCTCCATTATTTATTTTCTTTGCTCGCTGCCTGTCTGTGTCTTGTGAAATGTAACATACCGCAACATCAGCTACGTTGGTTAAATCAAGACGCAAAAACTTGTATTTGGATTTTATTCAAGAACTTTCAATGAAATAAACTACAAACCCACATATGTACATATGTGATAATGTTATACCAAAAAATATGTACTGATAATTTTCTCAAGCTTAAAAGATTATATTTTCTTGGATATCATTACTTCTTTTCAAATGATCAAAAAACAAATTTTCCACTGATTTTTAACCTTGTGTGGGAGAAATTTTAAAATAAAAATTACATGTGGTCTTTTAAGTAATTATTTTTCTGAATTAGCATAACTCACAATGGATACAAATCACTCATTCAATTCGCATAAACTCAAATTATTTCACAGACTATCGTTCAATATGTAAAGGTCAAATAATGAATAACTTTAAATATTTACAATAGAATTCCAAAAAAACTTGACTTCTAATAATAGTCTAATAAAAAATACATTATTTTAAAATTCCTCACCCTTGCTTTACATGTTCCAGCTATTCTCAAACTTCACCCCTAACTCACCCTTCCTTACTTATACTCCCCCTCACTTATAATCCCACTCACTTCTATCAGAACAGATAATTATTTATTCTTATTAATGCTTTAGTTAATATTCAAACCCGTAGATGGAAGCTTCTGTAGCTTCTAAAACTAGTCGTAACAATTTAATATTCAAGTGGTAAAAACAAGTGTTTTATTTATAGTTTAATAATATCTTATCACGAAATGAATGCCCAAATAATAAATCACATGATTTCGTAAAATTAAAGTTTTTCAAAAACTTTAAAATTTAGTTTTAAACTTCAGTTTCCATACAACATTTTAAGTGTGTCTAAAAACTTGTTCAAAAATCTAGATTATCTTCAATTCAGTTTCCATGTTTAGAAAAGTAGTGTGTGTAATGTAGTAGGCCAAAGAGTTGTTGTCGAGCAAATAATTTAATGGGTGCGGCGTGGCGTAGCTATTTGCGTATTGCGTTAGTTTCGGGTTGAATGGATGCAAATAAATAGGTATGTCAGCTGCCTAAATAACCGCCACACTTCTATAGAAAAATCCTGCACTGAAAACGTGAATTCATATTGAGGGATGGGCGATGGAAGTGATTGAACCGTATAGAGACGCCGTGCCATCGTCATGCGAGCAGAATTTTACGTATCATTAGAACGACCAACAAATGGTCTAAAATTCAGTCTAGTATTTTTACCGAGGCAATAAATAGCACTGGATGGTCGTAATTTACACAGGTTTTTTTTTATACATGACCACATTTTTTTTTCTTATGTACTTCTTTACAACCCCCTAAATATAGGCAATCTTCTTATTATGTGTGTGATGATAATCCAGGGTTCAGACCTCACATACTAATAAAAGAGTTTCTGCTCAGTAAAAAGCTTCTTTTTATCTCACCAATAGATGTCTCTAGTGAAGTTCTTTTGATTCAAGAACAATGATTCAAAATTGTTTCAAATATATAGAACTTCCAAGAATTTGAATAGTGTGGTTGTCGATAGAGGGTAGAATTGGTGAATGTTACACGTGTGTAAAGTGATCAATTAAACCAGCCTATGACATTCGTCAGCCTCGTAAATGCCAAGATTCCATATCCTTCATCATCTTTGATGAGACGTCAAAAAATAATATGAATCATCTTATTTTTTACTTCTTACAACCTTCTCATTTCTGAACTTTATTATTTCTTCAAACTTTTAATTTCTTTACAACCCCTTAAATAAAGGTAATGTTAAAAAAATCAGCTAAGTATACGTTAAAAACTTTCAGATCACGGCCCATCACTTTGTTCTTCTCAGGAAACACTTTTTATTCCTCGTCACATCACATCAGTTTTCAGTGATTCCTTTTCTGTCCAAGCGACCATACTATTTAATGAATTATCTCTTCATATAAAAAACACCATCTTTGATCCTGAAACATTACTATCTGTCCTTGGAAACATAACTGTCCATCACATCCTTCGTTATTGGTTTCTTCTTTATATATCTTCTCCTTTAACATTTAACTCTTACCTGATAATACTTCCTTTGCCTACCTTGTATTCACAAATTTTCATTTTCATTAATATAAAATGTTGAATTGTTTGTTCATTCTTACTGGGAATAATTGTAATTTTCCAGTCCCAGTCTGATGATGACGGTAACTACAAAAGACCCATTCTGATAATTTCGGTAACGACAAAACTCGATTACTGGTTAAGTAAAATATACATATGTGGAAAAACTTTATAGTTGTTATTTATTATAAAATTGTTATTTTGTTATTTTTTTCGTCTTTATTTGTTTACAAGCGCATTTCCATTTTAATTTCAAAAGGTGTATAAACTTTAACTTTTACCTATATCACTAGTCTGTTTTCGGTTGATAAAAAGATATTGCTTCTCAGAAATAATCCCACTAATGCATGTATATTTCATATTATTTTTTGACATCTCATCAAAGATGAAGAAGAATATGGAAGTCTGGGCATTTACGGGGCTGACGACCGCCATAGGCTGGTTTAAGTGATCACTTTACACACGTGTAACATTCACCAATTCTACCCATCATTGACAACCACACTACTCAAATTCTTGGAAGTTCTATATATATGAACCAATTTAGAAACCTTGTTTTTGAATCACTAGAACCTCACTAGAGACATCTATTGGTGAGATGTAAAGAAGCTTTTTACTAAGCAGAAACTCTTATATTAGTATGTGAGATCCGAATCCTGGATTATAATCACACACATGAGAAACGCCAGAAAATACCATTTTCATTTTTATTATTAAGCTTATAATTTGACCAGATAATTTATTTACAACATTTTATATTGTACGGCATGTATATTTTGTAAAAAAAAATATAAATAAATATTCGTGTAATTCTGAGTTTTATTAAGATATGCACACACAAATTTGTATCATAAATATATTAATGACGCAGTAAAGCAAGCTTAAGGGGCACATCACAGATAAATAAAAGTCCAGATCTGTTTGTTTGGTTTTATCAAAGACTTACAGTAACACAGTGCACTTTTGCGAAACTAACAAAGTAATATTGACACTGATAACAAGTTACAACCTGCTTATATTACATGAGATAAACAAGAAAGATGTCGAGGGAAGTCATCCAGTTAAACTAACTTAAGTAAAACTCAAGATATACTTTATATATTAAATGTTAAACACTGATTTTTAGAGATAAAACTTGAAAAACAAAAAAATTAATAAAATGAAAATATCATATTTGTAATGAAGATAAAAAAAAACGATAATGTAATTTATTTTAATGCATTTTTGATGCATTCAGAAAGCATTTGATTTAATATTTAACTTTTGATATGAATATATTATACTAAAATAATAAATAATAGTTTCTTTATTTATGAAGCTTTTCGGACCTAGTAAAGGTTTTTGTTTAAAGTATTATTTAAAAACAAAGATATCAATGTACAATATAAAAGGTGTCTCAGCAGAGACAAAGTATATTTTTATACGGAGTGAATGTATGTCTGGGCACTCAAGGAGATTAAGAATATGAGTGTTAAAAACGGAGTGCTGGTACCAACCCTCATGCATGGAAGTAAAGTATGGAGTTGGAAAAAAAAGGATGGAAGTGGACTGAATACAATCGAAATGCGATCTCTCAAACGAATGTGCGACAAAACAAGGAAAAATACAATACTGAGATAAGCCTTATCGATTAAGTTAAGAAAAGTGTATTGAGATGGTTTTACCATGTGGAATGAGTGAAGAAAGAACAGTATAACTGGACTGAGGAAAACTTGGCATGAACAAGTATTTTGAAAGTGGTCTAGTCAGGAGTCGACATAATCGGAGGGTGTATATGAGGAAATACATGAATGTGAAAGAGGCGAATATTGTTCGTGATGGGGTGTTGTGGCGTTCTATTATCTAAGCCTATCTCTGGGGAGAAGCGAATAAATTGGAGATATCGCTCACTCCTTTCAAGAACGTCATAAATCAAAAAACTTCATTTTTCAGGAGAACGTTATTAAAGTTTAAAAATATAACACAATCTATAAAAAATAAATTACTAGCCACTTATTGAATTTTTTACTGTGTAACAGATCTTTTTAGGTAAAACCTGAAGGTTTTTTCTCCATTTAAAAAATATAAAGTATATTTAAAAAAATAATAAAACAATACCATTTCTTCAAAATGCAAAAACAGCACATTCTGTCCTGTAGCGGGTAAATATTAAGTTGAAAATATGCCGCTTTTGCTGAGATATAGTACATTTTCTGGCATGCGCAACTGAAAATTGTCGAATTTTGATATATTTATTTCTTGAAAGGAGTGAGCGATATGTCAATCAATTCTAGAGCAAAGAATGGCGTGAGTGGCGAATTAACATAAGTTAAAACTTTCATTTATTTTAAGAGAATTGTTATGTGTAAGCTGAATAAAATATACTTAATAACCCCAAATATATTTTTATTTGATTGATTTATTACACTTTTTATAAATATTATCTTTTATAATTTTATGTAATGTACATGCCGTATGAACTTTTATAACTCGCGCACTTTACTTCAAGTTTTGGAATAAAGATAAATATATAATTGAATTAACGTCCATGAGCTTTTATTTCTAAATTTAAGCACAAATAAGTGTTTCATATTCACTTATATGCTGTTTATTTTTTGAAACATCATTGTGCTGAATGCTTTCCATTGCTTTATGATCCGAGGGATATTAATTTCAGTTGGTTGGTTTGCATCATTTAATCAAATGAATCGACAACTCGCAGTAAAAGCTCGCGCCGTTTAGTTGTTATTGCGAAATGAAAAGCTTTTTACTTTATGCCAATACAAATAGGACTCATACTTGTTGCCTCAACCGAATGTCGAGGATTTATTACCATGATAAATAAACCAAGTGACGACGAATCATTGCGAATTTGGCGACTCATTCTCGCAATTCAATAGGAAATTTTCCCATGACAAATACTTTTATATTAAAAATGTGTTTTTGAATTTATATTTTTTAATGATTACAAAATATAGTCGACTATGAGTTGCGTCCTTTCTATATATAAATATATATGTATATATATATATATATATATATATATATATATATATATATATATATATATATATATATATATATATATATATATATATATATATATATATATATATATATATATTAAACATAAATAATTGGAATCATGTAAAAATCTAAATAGAAAAAATAATGTGTTAGGAAACAGTGCTCGGATTGTGGTCCCGTAGTGAATATCTTTTGAAACAGATTTATTAGGTTCGAACCCACTCTACCATAATTTGATTTTTTTCCTTTTTATTATTTTTACTCTAACAATTGGTGTATACTGTATGGATATATTCGTAATTTTCTTTATTTACATGCTGTATTCGACACGTATTTGAGTTGCATTATTTTCCTATTTTGCTTTGCTTTGAACATAATGATAAAACGTTTTCCAATCAGTTTATCAGTCTACCTAGTATTTACATATTTGTTAATGTTGTTTTTCTGTAATAAATATTAATTTTTCATTTCTTATAATTATTTTTGCGTGTATTTACACAAAAATAGTGGTGTTAATAAATTCATAAACACAGTATTTGGTACGTTAGGCTATACTGTACTGAGAATACAGGGGACACCGTATCGTAACTTGATTACTTGACACGGTACAATGCCCAATTACAAATGCAGCCCTGGCTCCAGACTAGAGATGGACATAATACAAAGATTAAAGATTGCATTATTAATGACCATTGTTAGAAAACAAAGGGTTAGATTTGCAATGGCAACATAAACCCATACATTTTGCATGCATGTCTTGTCATAATTGGTTTCTACAACATCCTACATTCACGGGGCTTGTACAAATTCATGGTAGATTATATACGTACGGGGGTACAATTCCAAGTGCCATAGCCATTTTTGGGAAAGCTTTTCAACATAGATGGCGGTTGTGAACTCACATGTACTGATTCACGAGTTTGATCAATATCTAGGAGTTCCTCAAATTGAGTAGTGTGGCTGTCAATCATGGGTAGAATTGGTGAATGTTACATGTGTGTAAAGTAATTACATACCTTACCAAGCCTATGACGGTCATAACTCTTGAAAATGCCCAGACTTCCATATTCTTCTTTTTCTATGTTGAGATGTCAAAAATGTAATAAATAACTCCTAAGCAGAGATAATCTAGATTTGTGAATAAGTATTTGGACACACTCAAGTGGTAGGAATATAGGTAGTTTTACAAGCTACTGCGGGTACTCGTATGTAAGACATAGACAAGTACTCTCAAGTGATAGTCGACTTAAAGGGGGGAGGGGACCTGACATGGAATTCAAAAAAGAAGAAGTAACGTACAGTTGACCCTGTATTTGGTCAATGCAGTGCCCTATGCACCGTTAGAGTGAGGATAGAAGTCAAAAATTAAAAATTTCTTAATACTTTTCTTCCGCCTTCTATAGTGTAATGTTTAATGTCCTTAGCTAACGTTCTGGAGGTCCCGGGCTACGGGAAATATTTCTCCTCCATTGCACATATCGCTCTCTACTTTCAAGAACGTCATAAATCAAAAATCGTCAATTTTCAGTTGAGCATGTTTTCGGAATGTCCAGAAAATGAACTTAAACTTTAAAAACGTTCTCCTGAAAAATCATGTTTTTTGATTTATGACGTTCGTGAAAAGAGTTAGTGATATATATTTTCATTTAAGTATTACTTAAGTAAATACCACTATTTCTTAAAATCTATTATGACACGCGGTTTGATGCATTGCGTATCATTTTTAAACACCATTTATGATACGGAATGTATCAAACACGTGTAACAATAGATTTTAAGAAATGGTGGTATTTACCAAGTACACTTTATGAAAGTAATATATTTTTAAAACTTTATAAAATAAATGAAGATTTTGGCATCGTAAGGGAAGGGTTATTAACTTTAACCTTACTATGACCATTTCAATGTTTTAGAATTAGTACATAGATCCGGAGGATGACAAGATTCTTGTCAAAACCGGTTGCAAAACGTGTACCAATAAAAAGTGGTAAAAACAAATTTGTTTTATTTTATACTTTATTAAATGCACCACAAAGTATCTGCGAAAAACATTCAAGAAAAATAATATATTTTACCCTGAGGTTTTTGCAATAATATACTTGCTTTTATGAAGAATGAACGTAAATGCATGTTGAACACTATATCGGAATGGATTGTTCAAGACGCCTAATGTGGTAATTGCTAGTTATGAAGGCGCCATCAGAAGCCAGGAAAAGTACATACAATATGGCGTGCTACGACATCATGACGTGTTTACTGTTTACTGCTCATATAATATTATGTTGAGGGTAAAAATGTCATAATGAAGGGTAGGTTCAGAGTTCAGTATTATTACAATAAAAGCATAGGGGTATATTTCCAAGGAATGTAGATAACGCGTGTCCGAGACATTTTCTGATTTTAAAATAAAATTTTCGGTAGAAAATACTGCTGGTTTCATGATATTTTTTCATTCATATTCTTTCGCCTCCGTTATGTAATAGTCAGCATGTTCAGCTACCGCTCTGGAGGCCTCGGGTTTGATTGAAATAATTGAAACTAAACAAATTAAAATTGAAATTGAAAAAAAAAAAAAGTGATTTTTTCACTGTAATATTTATTCAATATTACCCTGGACTGGCACCCGAAGCGGAGGGGTGATCACCTTTCCTTCATGTGTTATCGAAGTTAGTGCCCTATGCACCATCGAAGTGCGGATAAGGGTTTGAAGAAGATGAAGCTTAATACCTACAAAATGAGATGTATTTTCATTTACCTGTGAAATTTCTGGCATTGGACTTTAAAAATGAGTGTCTGAAAATAGAAATATAGTATTAAATAAAACATATTTTTCGTTTTACTGTTTTTGGCGGAATCCTTACGTTGTAGAAATTAACAAATTGTTTATTCATTACAATTTCAAATCTGTTGATGATAGTTTATAAAAACAAACAAAATTAATTGAATAGAATACGTAAATTACAAAGTATGTTATTTTTTACTACACATGTTTCTTTCCACGTTAAATATTAATTGACTATTTTTAACGTTTAAAAGATACGCTTTGCTGGTGTTTTCACCTTTTTTAATTAATCCGCTTCAACTCTTTTCATTCATGGAGTAATTTTTAATATAATACTTTTTACAAGTATTTCTTACGAGAAGAACTTAAAAATTGTGAAGCTCCAAAGAAATGTTACAGTTTAAACAATTTAAGTGCCAACATTGAGAGGTAAAATGTCTCTTCCCTCCCAATTTTTTTGAAGAGTGAATATTAGATATTTTGTTTTTTTAGAATATTTATAGATTTTTTAAATATTTCATATGAATATGAATTTGGACGTCTTCCAGGCTTATAACCTAGCATAGGCTGATTGAGTGATCACTTTATACACGTGCAACATTTACCATTCTATCCATGATTGACAACCACACTTGGAACTTTTAGATGTATGATTTATCTTATGGCAGAGCACATACGAGTTAGTCTTTAATTAATTCAATCGCCGATGTTTGATTGAAACACTCAAATGCAATGTGAAAAATGTGTAAAGTAATCGTTTAATCAGCCTATGACAGATCATATACCCTGTAAATACATAGACTTCTATATTATTCTTCATCTATTTATTTAGATATAAAAAAAGTTTTAAAAATTTTCGTAGGTTTTTTCATGGTATTTGAATTTTCATTTGAAATTCATAAAATGAATCTATTTTGGGAGATAACTACATCATTGTGAATATGGACATAAGGTTGAAGTCGCCCACCTTATCAAGCTGATATACCCTGGGAATATTAGAAAGAGGGGTAGGGAGATGAAAGAAAATTCAGCACAAAAAATATACTTAAATTGATTTAATTAAAAATATAAAAATTATACGAAAGTGACTTTAACTTAAACTAATCTTATTCACTATCTTAAATTAGCTTAAAATTAATTAATCCTATCTTAAATTAAACTTATTCTAACCTTTGGTGGAAAAGATGCGCCGTGGGATGCTGGGGTGGCCGTGATCCTTTGTGAAAAAGCTGCGCCGTTGGATGCTGGGATGAGGTTCTTCTTATGACGGGGCGCCGTGCGATGATTCTTGCTTCTTATCTTCTTCCTCTCCTAGTAGAGCTTCAGCTCTTAATTTGAGGCTTATGACCCGGCGTGGGTCTGCTTTTGATACTCCGGATGAGTAACTCCCTTTTTTCTATCTTCTCTCTCCCTGCGTAGAGCTCCCGCTCTTCTCCTCACTTAAGTCTTAAAACCTGGTGTAGGTATGCTCCTTCTAACTGATTTCTCCCGACTGCTCGATCCCCCTGATCTCTCCCGACTGCTCCTTCCAACTCCTCGATCCCACTGATTTCCCGAATGCTCCTTCCAACTCTTCTTCTTCTCTGTGTCTTCTGACTGACCAGCCGTCCGACTGGTCGATCTCCTCTTACGACTTACTCCCTCCAACTGATCCTTCCAATTGTTGGCTTCCAAGAGATCGATCCCACTGATTTCTTTCCGTTATATTCGGTTTCTCTCCTTGAAGATCACGCCCTCGAAACCATTTTTCATTGGCTGACGGTGCGCTTGTATCCACCCCCAAAATTTTCAACGTCTAGACATCAATTAGCAAACATTAAATTTTATTTGCGCTATATAATAATAAAGAACCATCGGCAAATATCTTTACAAAGGCCAGCGGGTTGGCGACAGTTTTTTTATGATTCAAACCTTTTAAATACATTTTAGTTTTATGACAGGTAAATTATAAAAGGTCGGAGCCATAAAAATATTTGCGTGCACAGAAAAAAATTTTTACCTAAGACTAATTAATTAAATGGATTGACGATTGATTATTTTTGCCAGGTTGAGGGGATAAACGTGGTTTCACCACGTCAAGGTTAAATAAGCAACCTTTGACAGGTCATAAGCCCTGTTATTATTTTGACTCCCATATTCTTTATCATTTATGTGGATATGTCAAATAATATGAAAATTGTTCGTAGGTTTTTTTATGGTAGTTATTTTCATTTTAAATTCATAAAATGAGGCAATTGTAGGAGATAACTTCATCATTGTGAATATGTAAATAAGGTAAAGTCATCAACTTTTGTCAGGTCATAAGCCCTGTTAATACTTAGACTTCCGTATTCTATTTCATCCATGATGAAAAAATATAAAAATTGTTTTTCCATAATACCGTAGAACGGGGCTACTTGAACTTTGATGTGTTACTTGAGCCCAGTAGAAAAAAATATTTAGATCTGTATTTGGTCTACAATAATGAACGTACCTATCTACGTGATTCATTGTTTCTCTGATAGGTGAGACTTATTGTCACGATACGTTCATTATTGTAGACCAAATACAGATTTAAATATATTTTTTGTACTGGGCTCAAGTAACACATCAAAGTTCAAGTAGCCCCGTTCTACGGACTTAATTTTAATATTAACTACATTATTGTAGATATGTAAATATGTTGATTTGATTTCAAATTACGGCGGCACTTAAATACACTTCCATTGTGCTGAAGCAGTATGTTGGAAGACTGTTAACATCTCTCAAAAGAAACTCCAGAGGGTCCAGAAAACCTACCCCACAGAACAACTAGAGTTGACGCTTTGCGGGAGGCTTTCAGGGAGAAAATTCCACTGCTCCTTTGTGTACGAGGGTATTATTTTTATTTCCTAAACCTCGACTCCGAACACTTCATTAGTATTCATGTACAGTAGGGCCGAGAAACTCGAGAACAGCGCCATTATTCTAGTTAATTAAATGTATTCATATGTTTATTCTTTTGTGACTCTTTTAAATGTCACGTTCCCTTGCTCGACGCGAAAACATTTTTATTTCGGTTTCGCAAACAAAAAAGGGTGGTATTTAAATTCTTAACTTTCCGCACAGATTACTTAACAAGTGTTATAATTCTGCTGCCATCATTTATGCTTAAAATATTAAGCGAATGTAATTTATTTATATTAAGGGTTAATTATACAGAAACCGTTTGCCTATGTTATGTATATCGTAGTCATACATGAGAAAGTGACAATGTGCGTTTCTTAAAAAAACCCTGATCATTGACTATTTGATATCTTACTAGCTTAATATTGCCCTGGAAAAAATCCCAAAGGATTTTATACTTGAATGTATAATATATTGACTTGTTAAAAATGACTATTATGATAAAAATAAAAGTTTAATTTTTAAATCCGGCTTAAGACTACTTACTATACGTTTATTTATGGTTGTTATCGCTCGTGTACTTAACCGCTCCGCAAAAAAAGCGAGAAACTCAGTTTTAAAAAAAATATATATTTTTCATATATTACATATTCTCAACAGCTTTAGCCTTAGTTCATGTATTTTTAATTTATGTTTTACTTAGTATATAGGTACCACTATTTCTTAAAATCTACTGTGACACGTGTTTCGATGCATTCCGCATTTTTCAAACACCGTATGTATATATGGTGTTAGAAAATGATGCGGAATGCATCAAAACACGTATCACAGTAGATTTAAAGAAGTAATGGTATTTACTAAGTAAAATTTTAGTTAAAAATTGATAGATCTTACTACAAAGTGACTGCCGGATCAATTAATGAATTTAGTTCATGTTCTTTAAAAAAATGCTTTAAGTATTAAGTATCTTCTTAACTGTTTTTTAATGTGTTTTAGTGCAAAAATACTATACTGTTTTTCGACGATTCCATTTGTAGCTCACAAGTTGTCATCCGGAGGTGACGTATTTGCTCAATGCTCAATAAGAGCAAAATTTAGGAGTTTTTTCCGTTTTTTAAATCACATTTTTTAAATCATATTTTCATATGGTGTACGGAGTGCGTGGGAATTTTGAGTTCGGAGTGGTTGGAAAAAGTGTACCAATAAAAAGTAGTTTTATTTTATAAAGTTCAATTGATTCAAATTAATGTTTAAAAAAATGAGACTGAAACTAAAGAACAAACAGATTAAACATGTTAATATTGGAACAAGAAACTGTAAACTTTCTGAAACAGTTAACCGATGGATCCTATTGTGATAAACGCCAAAACCGCAATGGAATACAAAACCTTTGATTATGAAACACTTGTGAAGTTGGTTATACCAACTCCTGGTAATACTGTCAGCGAAGTTCCAAACCGCGCTTCATGGAGGAAAGTTGAAGCAGTAAGTGATACTTGGCGTGCGTTTGATACAACCTAAACTTTTGGTATAACCTGTGAAGATGCGCCATATACATGCACGGTCACCCGAAACTCGTAATCACTTTCATTATAATTTATCTTAATTCAATATTTATTTATAAAAATAGTAAATGACTTGCATTTTGACTTCGCAACATAGATGAAGAAGAATAGGGAAATCTGGGTATTTACAGGGCTTATGACCTATCATAGGGCGGTTAAATAATCATTTTACACACGAGCAACATTCACCATTCTATCCATGATTGACAACCCCATTACTCAAATTTTTGAGACTCCTTCATATATCATTAATAATCTTATATAATAATTAATAAACATTTATATTCTCAATATTCTTAATGACTAACCACAAAGTAGATGCTTTAAACGGTGAGTAGTTATATACTTATATTATTAACATAAAAAAAGTAAAAATATTAATAATTATTAATTAACAATCATTAAACTATACATGTGAGTTTACTAGAGCCATCTATTGGATTAAGAAAGTTTATATTAAGTAGAGACCCTTTGTTTGAATACATGCAAGATCTTAATATTTTTATTATTTTACACACTTGCCTGAAAACATTAATTTTTTTATTCAACTTATAATTTGACTAGATTATTTTATTTACAACATTTTGAGCGTGTCCAAATACTTGTTCGCAAATCTGTTTTTCTCCACTTATTTTTATATTTTTTTGATATTTCAACGTAGATGAAGAAAAATGACTATCCTGTTACCCATTTTCATACTGAATCAGTGCATAGGTCTTCCATCGCATTGGATCGAAACGGTATTAAATTGATATCAAGTTACACGGATTATCAGTCCCACACTTCGAATTCTTAAACATTGAGTGGAGTGAGAAATTGATGGAATAAGATAACAAGTGAAAATGCTCACGATAAAAGACATAACTCTTCTTCTTCTTCTTGGCTCTATCCCAACTTATCATATTTTTAGACTGTTGGGGTCAGCTCTTCTCATCCTCAGGTTGTAGGTTCTTCTATCTTCACCATGGCTTTGAATCATGTTTTCTTTCTGAAACATCCAAAAGTTCGTTAGTGTTCCTCCAGATATTATTCGAGGAAGATCCACGGTGATAAAGGACATTTATGCACGTGGGATAGGAATGGGAAGGAAATGAAGGAATATTAGGTAGGACAAGGAGAATGGCAGTATTGACTATGGTATTTGATATTGCTAGCTCGTACTTATACTTACTTGCGTAACTTCTAATTTGTTTTATTTCCTGGAGGAAACTTAAGTCAATACGCAATTAAAAAGGTGGAAATTATATTTATTGGGAAAGCATCAATTTTAGGAAATCTCAAGATTGCATCTACTAGTTTTACAAATTATTACATCTATGTAAATATTTTCTTTCTCGGTCGGTCAGATGCTTATAAATTCTAGCAGTATGTAAATCGTAAGTTTTGGTATGTATCTTTAGTTATGAGACACCGTGCAAATGTATGACTGTAGTACGTAGTGAATATGAAATGAACAGAAACTATGCAAATGGGATCAGGGTATCGTTAACAGTTGCGGTTTTCAATTTAATTACCACCACTGTCTTAGTTCAAGTAAAAACTAAATCAGAAGGATGAACCAAGTGCCATTTTATAAATCATACCATTTTTCTTACTTGAAAACATTATATGCGTATGAAAACATCATAAAAAAACATGGAATAGAATTATTTGACAATATTTTATTTAAAGTAAAGCTGTCTACCTGCTTAGTGCAATGGTAATACATTTAGCTACCGTGCATGGGATTAGAGGATCGATTCCCTAGGGGATGAAATTAATTAGGATACATATTATATTAATTTTTTTAAAGTTGTTATTTTATACATATGTATATTAATCACGAAGTAAATTTTTCTTGAAATCAATAAATTTAAAAAATCAAGATACACATTTACATTTAATAAAAATCCCATCTTTCTTTGACCCTTTTTCGCACTAATACAGTTTTTTACGCACAGTATCGAACTCACACGACATAAACATGATTACAAATATTATGACGCAAGTCCTGCGCTCTATATCTGGGAGCGGGTTGGAATATATTTGATGCGCCATTAGGTGCGGATAGAGATGACAAGAAGAAGAAGAAAAATTGACAATATTAAAAATTGACGAATTTCAAAATTGATGATGTGACAGCCTAGATACCAAAAATGAAAAACACTGCTCGACGTCTCATATAAGGCCTAACTAAATCTAACTGACTCAAGTCTAGGAATATGAATTATTCGAGGCTTTATGCAAAATCTTGCTTCTCATTTATAGAACTATCTGGAATGTTTTAATCCAATAAATTGTGTACTGTGTACAGGGTTCCTACGAAAGAAAAAGTAATTGTTAATTTTAAATGGAAAAGCAGAAAAAATAAATTATTCACTCCAATTGGACGTTTTACAAATAAATTGGACGTTTTACAAATCAAATTAGACGCTTTATTAAAAACTAATTGGACGTTATTTTGTATTTTATAAATAAGTTAGAATTTTAAAAAATGTATTCAAATTAATACTGATTAAAGAAGTTATAAAAATCTTGTCTGAAAACTTCAATACCAACAGCAGGCTTGCCAACATGATGACTAACGCACTTTCTAGTCTTAAGAATAAAATTATGAGGGCAGGTATTCATACTGACGATATATGTAGTACTTATAAAAAAATTCGTCCGCTTCCGTTCTGTAATGGTCAGCACGCTCGGCTACCGTTCTGTAGGTCCCGGTTTCGATTCCCAAATAAATATAAATGGGGTCAAATAAATATAAGTGATTTTTTCTTTGTAATGTTTATTCAATATTACCCTGGACTGATACCTGAAGCGGAGAGTTGATCACATATCCTTCATGTGTAAACGATCAAGATAACACTGCGTTTATATGACACGTTACCCTATGCACCATTGGGGTGCTGATAAGGGTTTTACTACTTACTTATAAAAAATATTTAAAAAACCTTACTTTGTTCTTACCTCTTTCCAATTTATTTTGTACACCGTCCATTTTGAAATGAAAAACCCGAAGTTACACTCTTTTCATTAAATAAATTGCCATATTTTTTCAATGTTATATTTAAAGATTCACAGATAAATGCAAGCGTTTTTCCATCCTAGGTATAGGTTAGTTGATTAATAAGTTTTATTTAATGACAAAGCAAATAATAACCAACGACTGGTCGCCATAGACAAAATGTGATATCCAGAGATAAAGATTGCCTTCAATCGAATTACGTCATTGAGAAATTGCACACGTCAATCACTACCATTCTCTATGTAACAATAAACTTGTGGCATCAATAAGAAACATTCCTGGTAACATTGACAGTATTATTTATTGAATTGGCATTTACTTTTAACCCTTTCCACTCTGACAATTTTTTCTCATAACTGATCAGCTACTTTGATAAAAAAAAATAGGTTTTTCTACCATTAAAATAAATATTTTGGTTCCTTATTTTGACACTCTGTCTGACAATTCGTATGACCATTTGTTTCTATAACTGAACTTGAAAGTGTAACTTTCATCGTTTTCCATGGCGAATTTACTATAAAATATTTATTATAAACACATAAAATGCAATTTCTGTTATTTTAACTACTAATATCACAAAATTTTGAAATATAAGAGCTACACAAAACAAAAAAATATGGTCACAAAAAGTGGGAGTATCCTTGGAGAACGTCATAAATGAAGGATAACGACTGACTGTCCCAAAAAATATTAGCGTATGACAAATATTCTATCACCCAAAATAATAATCTATTTTTCCTAGATTATATCTCTATTGAAGAAATGTTGGTTAATTCAATATGTTACGATGATTAACCGCATTTATCTCAAATATTTTTTGGTAGAATATACTTGGATGATTTTGATTTTGGTAGAATATATTTTCTATCGCAAAAGCAGCGCCATACGCTGAACGTAATAGCCACATACGCAATTCTAAATATGGTTCATGGTAGACAGCGTGTTTCTAGATAGTTGCTAATATATTGTATACCCACACTTTTGTGAAATTAATCATTTTATAAATGTGTGTAATCTCTTTTCTTTCATTTAACTAGACGGAGTCACAGCAACGCGCGGCTGGGTACAGTTTGTTATTCATAAAATATTGACCATTTCATCAACCCTTCCGGGGGCACTTAAGTTCTAAGGCGGTAGTTTCGTGATATCATGTTCTTAAACTCCTACTTATATACATACATTACATATATGTATATACACACATAGTCTCGAAGCGTATAGTTTAGTGCTTTGCGGTACCTAATGTACGGTATGTATTGTAGTGAGTAGACAGTTCTAGCTTTCCAAAAAATTTCCTTGAAATTATGGTTCTATCAACACTAACACGGAAAAGCTCTTAGAACTTTAATCGATTTTTTCACACAAAGCAGTGTCGTGTTTTAAAAATAACTAATTTCGTTTTTCTCGGTGGCTAGGTAATTTACCATCGTTGCTCACATACAATATTTATGTGTTTGTGCTATTATTAGGATTACGTATTTTTACTACTAATTGACCAATTGTGAATGTAAAATAAAGTAACATAGATCAGATCCATTTTGAATTATTTCACATAAATTATTTTTTGACATTTCATCAAAGATGAAGAAGCTTTTCATTAAGCGGAATTCTTATATTTGTTTGTGAGGTCAGAATCCTGGATTATAATCACATACACAAGAAACGCCACAAAATATCATTTTTATTTGAATTATTTTAGAATATAATTTGACCAGTTAATGACATCTTACAGCTTCTTTACATCTCACCAATAGATGTCTCTAGTGAAGTTCTAGTGATTCAAGAACAAAGTGTCTAAATTGGTACATATATATAGAACTTCCAAGAATTTGAGTAGTGTGGTTGTAAATAGTGGGTAGAATTGGTGAATGTTACACCTGTGTAAAGTGATTACTTAAACCAGCCTATGACGGTCGTCAGCCCTGTAAATGCCCAGACGTCTATATTCTTCTACATCTTTGATGAGATGTCAAAAAATAATATGAAAAATAACTCCTATAATTGGAGATAATCCAGATTTGTGAACAAGTATTTGTTTCGTCGTAGCGATGATTATCAGACTGGTTACGACAAAACACGGTTGCTGGTCAAATAAAATTCTGGTGGAAAAAAGTACATCGTTGTTATTTTATTCTATGAAATACAGTTTCAA
Source organism: Brachycentrus maculatus (assembly GCF_059751285.1). Classification (NCBI taxonomy): domain Eukaryota; kingdom Metazoa; phylum Arthropoda; class Insecta; order Trichoptera; family Brachycentridae; genus Brachycentrus; species Brachycentrus maculatus. The sequence goes on from NW_028281131.1 coordinate 138,125, forward strand.
AATATAGATACTTCAGGTAGCGTGTATGACTTCTCCCCAAATTTAAAAAACCAGATACCTGCGTTTTTTCAAATAATATTAAAAAAGTATTGTAACAGAGCGTGACATTGATTATATCACGCGAATGAATTATTAAAATATTTCAAAAGTTAATTAGCAAACTTCTTTAATTTAATTCACAAAATAGGTTATCTATATCTTTCATATTACTTTTCGTTTTGCACGATATTAAAATATATATACATCGATTTAACTATTAGTTAAAACAATTTAAAAAACGGTATAGTTGTGCGACATCTAACATTTTTATTGCAGTATCTATTTGTGTATATTTGTCCAAAGAAGAAAATATGATTTATAAATATGAAAAATAATATTAAAAACTACTCTTTATTGGAGATAATCCAGATTTGAACAAGTATTTTGACACTTAGACACACCCCAAATGTAGTATTTAATTTTACATGATATACACAACTACAAGGCGTATAAATGAAAATCCAGATAAAGAAGTTTATCATCATCGTTAATAATTCTTTCTGCAACGCTGTATTTGTACAAGCACTAATTTTAAGCTCACTAATTTTAGCATATAAAAGCTGGGTTTTACATGGCTACAACATATAATATGTTACGGAAAGTAAAAATCCTTAACTGGTATTTAGCATGTGCCTGTCCAAAGTTTAACTTAACTTGTATTAGTAAACGAGAGTTTATAGAGCTTTGTTCATAGTGGAAATATGCAAGGCGAGTATTATCTCAGCGTTGTTATGGAGAAGCATCAATAATGGGGTGGACCTACACAAGAGGTAAACATAATCAAAATACCTCTGCATGCCCTAGTAAATACACAATATATTTTACATATAAACGTTTAAAATTCTATGTTCTATACGTTTACTGAGGTAGTAAAACCCTTTGGAAATTCCCTTCAATATTAATACACAATTCGGTGATAATATATGTATTTTTTTACGATTCAATTTTAAAATACTTTGTAAAGGGTATTCAATATCCCGAAATATAATTTGATTTAAACCTATGTTACATTTAACGTTACTGTTTTTTTTCTTAATACCTTTTTTTGTTTTGAAAAAAAATAGTTTTTCTTCGAAATAAATTTATGGTTTTGAAAAGTTATTGAATGGAAAGAAGTTCAAAAAAATTATAAAAATGTATTATTGATCAAATTAATCAAATACCAAAATACATTCTGTTAAAAATTGTGCTCTCAGCCGGTCTCTTACTGAATTGTATGTTTGCGAGTACCCCATTAAACCTTCGATGATCGAACGGTATATTTAAAACCGTGTTTGTATGTAAGTTATACTATTGTATATTTATTTACTAAAGAGCTTGAAAGTTTGGTCAACTGATAAATTTCGCAAACGTGGAAGATGGCTTTGAAGTAAAAATTATACATAAATTTTAAATATATAATTTAGACAACCAGAAAAATTTCTTATCGCTTAAAGGAAAATGTTTCATATTTAACAAAACTGTTAATTATTCATACTGTTTGAATTTAAAGTGCATCTTAGTATGTGTTTAAAGGAAAATAAGTTGCTTATTAAAAAAAAATGCCTGTACGAAAATCCTATTTCAAATTTAAATTATTTCTCGCCTTGTTAATTAATTACGTAATATCAATCAAAGAAGCCAATATTATTGAGTAATATACAAGTATATGAATACTGTTCATTTAACAAGAAAATTTACGCAGGGATTTCAATCTCAAAAACAGAATACTCAGGTTTCACGAGCCCACTAGAACAACCAAACTTTCCTTTCCAGAATTATTAAATTATTATTCCTGAGAAACAAATTTAATGATTAACAAAACAATTGAATAGAACAATATCAAAACTTAACTTAAACCAAGAACATATTTTTGCAAATGATGTAAAAAAATGTGTTGTAACCAGAATGCCAAAGAAAAACTGTATTTCTATCTTCTTATTATGGTTCTGTTATATAATATTCAAAGTTCGGACGGAAAAATAATACACTCAAAGGAATATTTTTTTTCTCAAATCTTGTATTTCGAGCGTTTGAAATCAGTAAGACCTTTTTTCTTAATACGTTTATCGTTTGTAATACAACATGTAATCACTGAACAAAAATTGAGATATTAATTGGTTTTCTGAACATTAATTTGCCAACAGTCTCTTCATAGATGTATGAAAATCGTGATATGATACATTTACATTACCTATAGATTCGGCATTAACTTTGTGGAATGACATGTTATTTTTTTAATTAAACACTTGTATAATATGTATTATACTTCACCTCTAGATGAAAAGACCTGTTAATTTTTTAATCTAGTCGTGTGTAATTAAATAAAACTCATTGAGTGGTATTATACCCATAAATGTTTAGTTTAAAAAATGATACATTTAAAAGTTATTAACATTAATAAATTTTTTTTTTTAAGTGCTTTTTTTTTTCACCTCAAAAAACTTGAATTAAACATTATATCTAGTTTTAATATTAAAACTACTTGAATTACTATTTTTGTTTTGAAAAAACTTCCACACTTTACACATTCTTCATCTTCAATGCTAATTTTAATACATAAATCATGTATTAAGAACCTTCTTCTTCTTCTTCTTCTTATTGTAGGCCTTACGGCCTGTTTTTAAGAGGGATTAGCCTCCTGCGACGTCGATTCCCAGCTATCGGCCCATCTCTTTGGTGGTCTGCCCGGGAGTCGTCTACCATGGGGTTGGCCGTACAATGCGATGTGGGGGAGTCTGGATGGTTCCATTCTCCTCACATGCGCATACCATTGTCTTCTTCGTTGCCTTCCCCACCTAACGACATCTTCGATCTCGCATATTTCCCTGATCTTGGCATTTCCCAGTCTATCTCGAAGACTCTTGCCTGTTATGCTTCTCAGAGTGTTCATTTCTGACACTCTAAGCGTGTTTTTTGTGGCAGTGGTGTCTGCTCTACTTTCGATTCCATACGTCATGATGGGTTATGCAAATTGTTATTTCATTTTTATCACTAATGAGGTAAGCCAGTTTAAGAATTAGTTTGACCTTAATATCCTGATTTTGCTAGTCGGTATTCACATTTCGTATTGTGATTGTTTGATTAGACTATAAAAAATAATCTATGATTTCAAATTAAACATATCGTGAAGTAATTTTTATTGAAGTCCATCCCTTCATTAATATATCCATTGTATTGATTTATATTATTAATTGTATGGGATCGTTTTTTGTTGCCTGAACAACAGAACTTTATAATTGTTTTCAAAGGATGTTTTGTTCAAACGTTTTTGTTGCTTAAAATGTAATCATAAATTATTCATAAAACATTTATTATATCTGTGGTTTGTTTCCAAATCTTGAAACCCAAATATTAGTTTTAATTCTCGGAACTAGGATTCCATATAAAAAATAACGATTTAGCTTTGAAGTGCTGGTAAGTCAAGTAGATAACAGTATGTTTTCCAGCAAAAAACATTGCGAAAAAAATATTTTGAAAAACAGTCAACCGTATAGTAAAATTTAGAAAAATGTTTGTAAGTTAGCATAAATTATGACATTCAATGTATAAAAACTATACCAATTCTTTTTTACTTGCACCACATCTGATACACCACATCAATATTTTTGAATGTGTAATAAGTAAAAATGTAACGATATCCAACCGCGCAAAACAGAGTACATGAAAACACTGAAACCCTTTATCATGTGGGTACATAACTGCTACAATAAATGATATATGTGGTAAAATATTATTACGGATTATACATAGGTATCGCACCCCTAGTGCAGAACTAGTACATTTATCTACAATGCTGAGAGTCCCGGGTTTGATTTCCATGGGTGTCAAAAAAAATTAAGTGGTTTTTCAATCTAACGTTTATTACCGAGGGCAGGACTTAATGGCAGAATTTAACACAAGACTTTTAAATTAAAATTGCATCAATTTGATAAATGTCAGTAGTAGAGTTGATAATTTAACTGAGAAAAAGCAACATTTTATGTGAACAAAATATGGAATTAGGATTATTTACAGGACTTACATCTGTCATCGGTGGGTTTTTGTGATCACTTTATGCACGTATCTAACGTTCATCATTCTGCCTATGAATGAAAATCCATAAAACACTTTTTTTTAATTGTGTATATTTTTAATTGTACATATACTCGGATCTTGCTCACTCACAACTAAATACTCATTCTTTTCACTGCTAATTTTGGAGCACTTTCATAACTCAGTGGTGGTTTGCCAAATTTATTTAGATTAGCAGAGACAGGGACATTGAAAACATTTGAATGTATTTTTTTTTTAATTTTGAATCGTTATAATTTTTTCTCTACTTTCATAATGTTTCAAGAATGTCCTGTCAAGATGGTCTGTGAATGGTTTGCCTAGAGCTTCTGAATCAGATCCGGGAATGCGATGGGAGCTTTCATATTCAATATCCATTTACCTAATATATGAGAACTTGGCATGATCAAGTATTTCAAATACTCGAAAGTGGTCAAGTATTTCAAATACTCGAAAGAGGTCAGATCAAAAGTCGGAATAATTGACGGGTATGTATGAGGAGATGCACTATTTCTTAAAATCCCTTATGACATTTGTTTCGATGCATTTTGTTTCATACGGTATTTGAAAATGACGCGAAATAAATCGAAACACGTATCACAATATTTTCTAAGAAACATTGGCATTCAAAAAGTAATTTTTATTTTAAAAATATATATAAAAACCCAACTTAAAAAAAATCTTTTGATACTGATACGATATCGATAACTTTTTTTCCTACTAAATGGGTTCATATATCAAAAAGGTTAAAATTAAAAAAAAAAAAAACTGTCGATACTGATACAATATCGATAACTTTTTTATGATTAAACGGGTTATTTAGTTTGAATAGCATAACTACTTCAATATATGTGTCGCCTACTTTCGAAATCCACCAGATCCAATTTTATAAGATTTTAAAATAAATACTCTATAGGAAGGCCAATTGGGGGTTTTATTGTTTAAAATATTTATATACTTGAAAACCCTACTAAAAACTACTAAAAATAGCGTTGTATTTCAAATTCCGCTATATTCATGAAACTTGCATTCTGACCCATATCGGCCAATCAGAGAGCGGGGATAGATCAAAAATTAGGATGACGTCATTATCGGTTTGTCTCGTATTTTTTTTAAACTGAAAAAAAATCGACAAAATGGGAAAATTCTCTATTTTATCTACAGATAGACAAATCTTTGAAACATAAATGTTACCCGGACAATTTTGCATTTTTTGTAAAATCAACTTACATGGACCTGGCGGATTTTTAAAGTAGAGTACACATATATCGTATTTTTTTATTTAAACATAAGTTTCATAAAAGTTAAATGGGATTCTCAACAGTTTGAAAGCTGGCGTTTGTATTCTCCACTGCTGGCCATGTATTAAAGTGTTCGAATTTGAAAGTGGATATTGTCCTACATTTAGAAATTTGCATACAAAACATATTAAGAGACGACGTATCTAACTATTGTAGAAAGCACAGGTCACAACACCTACACCAAAATAGCTTTCATTAGTGTGGAAAGCTTACGGAATGAGAGGATAATGTATAATTATTGTTATCACTAAGCTACAGGGATCATTCTCAACAGTGTGCAATCAGACACACACAGATACAAGTTGATTCAAATACAATATACGCCTACAGGTTTTCGTGTAAATCCCTGGGATTATACTCTCCTATAATCATAGTTACTAATAATTAATTACATTAACAATTATTGCAAAATCTGTCCTCGACACAGGAAATTTCAGAGATGACACATAATTTTAAATTTTGGGTTGCATGTGTATGATTAATAAATAAAAATATATTATTGTTTGAACATATTAATAAATTGAATTTGATGCCATTTTAATACATTAAATTCTTTAAAATTCATAAATGTGAAAATATCTCGAAAACTTAGGCACTTTTACTGAGGTCATATATTCATTTTTTGGTGTGTCTAAAACCTGGCCTAAAACCACTTTAAAGGAATACGTTGGATTATGGGACACCCCGTATATGTCAATTTCGTATTTAATTCGCCTTAATTTATTCAATTTGACCTCAGCTTTTGAACCATCAGATTGATTTTGCCTATAATTTTGATTGAAGTATTTCGTCAATAGTTAAGACACACCCTGTACTTGGATATTTGCTCCCTGGATATAAATGATCAGGTGGATGATCAAAATCGCGTGTGTGTGTATGGGGTGTATATAAATACGGGTACGTTTATTTTGCGTGCTTTCAAAATAATTGAACAAAGATAACCCCTATGGAACAGCGACAACAAAATTGCTTTGAATAATTATGTACCTAGTAGCACGTAGTTGAATTTACGAAATTGTAGATCTTGTCAAAATTCAAGCGACTGTGCGTTTCATCATTAGATGTTATGTACCTATCCGATCTATTTTGTAAACAATTTTGGGGTTACAACATTTTGAGTGTGTCCAAATACTTGATAACAAATCTAGATTATCCCCAATTATGGGAGTAATTTTTCACATTATTTTTTAACATATCAACAAAGATGAAGAAGAATATGGAAGTCTGGACATTTACGAATTTGAATCAAATATATAGAAGTTTAAAGATTTGTGTAGTGTGGTTGTAAATCATGGGTAGAATTGGTGAATGTTACACGTATGTAAAGTGATCACTAAAACCAGCCTATGACGGTTGTAAGCCCCGTAAATGCCCAGACTTCCATATTCTTCTTCATTTATGCTGAAATATCAAAAATTAATAATTTTTGGGTTATTTTTATGACAAATAAAATTATATCACATTTTTTTACATCTCAACATTGATGAAGAAAAAAATTATACCCTTGGTATTTAAAGGGCTTATCAATTAAATTGGTCAGGTCAGGAGTCGGAATAATTGACGAGTATGTATGAGAAGATTTAAGAATGTGAAAGAGGTGAAGATTGTTTTTGAAGATATATTGGTGTGGCGTGCTATTCTCTCTGCCTACTCCGGGCCTATCTGCGAGGAACACGCGTGATGGTTAGTTAGTTAGTTGGTTACACAAACCTTACTTTTTGACAGGTTCATGAGAGCCAAGTATTTAAAAAAAATTAACTTGTTGTAATTTAAAAATAAATCCAGCATTTGTAGAGAAAAAGAAAAAAAAATACGTTAGCTTATTTCAATGAAGAGCGTTATAATTACAGTATTCCTTTTGCATTTCAACGTAGTTCATAAATTTTTAGTTATGAATATAATATTTTTTTAGATTACATTTTTAATTGATTTTTGAATAACCTAACGTCCAAGTAACTCTGAAATCTAGCTACGGCTTATGCAACCCCACTTATCATGACGCTACTCAGGCTTCAACTTTTTCAGTTTTATAGCATATGCCTACTCGTGAGTGGATGAGTTTCGGTATTAACTTTGTAGACTGAAATGTTGATTATTTTAAAAATTAAATTCTTTATAATACCACTTTTTGAGTTTTATTTTATTACGCAAGACTAGTTTCAAAAACTATTTTTATTCGAAATTAGTAGTGTGTAATAAAATAAATCTAAATAATGGTATTATCTTCTCTTCTAACCCTTATTTACACCCAATGGTGCATAGGGCACTGCATCGTATTGACGCAGTGTAATGTTGATTGTTACTTACATGAAAGTAAGGTAATCACTCCTGCGCTTCAGGGACCGGTCCAAGGTAATATTAATTAAATATTATAATGTAAAAACAATTCAATTTATTTTCACCCTTAACTGGGAATCGAACCCGGGACCTCTAGCACGATAGCTGAACACGCTAACCATTAGACCAATAGTATGGATGGACAATAGTATTGTACAACTGTTTACAAATACAATGGTATTATACAAGTGTTATAAGGAAAAAAATACAATATATCGTTATGACGATAATATTCGTTAACAAAATTTTGAGTGTGTCCAAATACTTATTCACAAATCTGAATTATAATTCAGATTTGTGAACAAGTCATGTTATCTGGTCAAATTATAAGCTTTAATAATAAAAATGAAAACTATATTTTCTGGCGTTACTCATTTGAGTGATTATAATTCAGGATTCGGACCTCACATACTAATATAAGAGTTTCTGCTCAATAAAAAGCTTCTTTTCATATTACCAAGAGATGTCTCTAGTGAAATTCTAGTCAATCAATATCACTCTATGACGGTCGTCAGCCCCGTAAATGCCCAGACTTCTATATTCTTCTTCATCTTTGATGAGATGTCAAAAAATAATATGATAATATTGGTTATTGAAAATATGAGCTCATGGTATAACCCCTCAAATATGGTAATTCCCTCGCCCCATATTAGGAAAACACTTACCTTAACATCCCCCTGCCCACAACTCAGTCCACTACATACGTCAATGCCAATGGCATTATCACGTTCCGCGTAACAATAGGTTTCAAATACTACGTCTATTGCATATTCCTGAGCGAGCAGTACCTATTTGTACTTCATAATACAGTTTAAATATAAACACCGTGTCACAGGAAAATAAATCTTGGAAAATAATTATAGAATGTAACTTAATACTTAAATAATGGTAACAAATATAATTCCAACATCTTGTATATATATATATATATATATATATATATATATATATATATATATATATATATATATATATATATATATATATATATATATATATATATATATATATATATATATATATATATATATATATATATATATATATATATATATATATATATATGTATATATATATACATATATATATATATATATATATATATATATATATATATATATATATATATATATATATATATATATATATATATATATATATATATATATATATATATATATATTGTATATATATAAATTTATATATATATACATATATATATATATATATATATATATATATATATATATATATATATATATATATATATATATATATATATATATATATATATATATATATATATATATATATATATAAATATATATATATAAATATATATGTATATATTTATATATACATATATATATATATATATATATATATATATATATATATATATATATATATATATATATATATATATATATATATATTTATATTAATATATATATATTTATATATAAATATATATATATATATATATATATATATATATATATATATATATATATATATATATATATATATATATATATATATATATATATATATTTATATATATATATATATATATATATATATATATAAATATATATGTATATATTTATATATACATATATATATATATATATATATATATATATATATATATATATATATATATATATATATATATATATATATATATATATATATATATATATATATATATATATATATATATATATATATATATATATTTATATTGCTTATTTGCTTATTTTATCTTAAGTCAATTTCTTTTTCCGATAACAATATATGAAATAAAAATAAAAATCTAAATAGTTATGCAGTACCGAGTATGCAGTAGGTACACAGAACAGAACAGTACAATTTATTCGTGAATGCAAGTGTGCACTTGACATACGAAATTAAATTCACCTTTGTCACGACTACTTCAAGCTGTATTGTATTCATTCCTACTGTTCATAATGGGTAAATATTATGAAATTTACACAAGCTTAACTTACCTGATTGTTTATCACGTTGAATGAAAATAAACTAGAGAATATTTATCCTTTTTTTAATTTATTTTTATTTATTTATTGGAAAACTAACAGAATATTTAACAAAAATAATATAATATAAAAAATAAAAAAATACATTACAACTAGAGGTTTTCACTTGAGTAATCTAAAAATAAAAATTAACTGGTTTAAGTGATCACATTACATACTGTAACATTCACCACTCCTACCCATGATTGACAACCATACTACTCAAATTCTTGGAACTTCTATACATAAAAGTATATATAAACTGTAATGTACATAATAAACTAACATAACATGTTTTTATTAAATAATATATATTTTCTTTATGAACTAGTCAAAAAGACATCAAATATTTTTCTCTTGAACGTATTAAAAGAAACATTATCGATGTCTTTTTCATTAAGCATTACATGCACATATCGCAGGCTCGATTTAATAATGAATTTTGGTAGAACTTGGTGTGCATTTTAGGGATTTTAAATATTTTTTGTTTCTGGTCTATGCTCCCGGGACTCTAAAATTGAGTGATAAAAGCTCTGGGCAATCTTCATAAAATTGTAAACAGGAAAGAAAATTTTATTCTTTAATGATCAATATTGGATGCACTGACTTATTATTTACTGCGAAAATATTATATGTGACAATTTCGAGGCATGAGCTTTTTTCTTCAAAACCTGTTAATTATTGTTCGACTTTATTTCTTATTCCTATCTTCACCGAACGGTTAAAAAAATACAAACTACAATAAATGATTTCAGCAATAAATTTATTGATGTTTTAGTAATATATTTATTTATTTATTTATTTATTTTATTTAAACTTCATGTACAGAAAATAAAAAGTACATTGGCGGGCTTATTGCTAAAAAGCAATATCTTCCAACCGACCAAAGACGGCTAGTGATATTGATCAAAACGTTTGATACCATATATAGCCGTTTGCAATCAGTGGGCAGATAGTACTTGAACATTTAAAAAAACATAAATTACAAATTGACATTTAAAAAGAAACATAAATTAACAAAAGACGATAATAAGGAGGGCAAAGGAAGAAGGGAGTAATATATCTATGCCACGAGTATATTATTGACGTAACGATGATAAAACTTAACGTTTTTAAAATATTAAATTAATGCTATGGTTGTTTTTCTTCCAAATAATAAAAAAAATCGTCAGGATCAGAGATATGAGACTTTCCATAGCTAGTACTGTTTTTTGTAGGCAAAATTTGTTATCAAATTGAGAATAATTTTGGCATATACATGTCTTTAGGAAATCATTAATAATTTTCAATGGTCAGCACGCTTGTCTACCGTTCTGGAGGTCCCGGGTTCGATTCCCTGGGGGAGGGTCAAAAAAATATGCATGTGATTTATTCACTGTAATATTTACTCAATAGTACCCTGGACTGGTACCTGAAGCGGGGACTGATCACGATTCTTTCATGTGTTTACGATCAGGATAACACTGCGTTTATATGATGCAGTGCCCTATGCACCATAAAGGTTTGAAGAAGAATATGTATTAAAAAATGTTTAAGCTATTTTGATGACTTTTTTTCAATAATTTATCTATTCGGTCCAATTCCAATTGCAGAATTCTCTGCATCGTTGAAAATAAAGGGAAATTCAAAGAAATGCGAGAATTGAGAGGGTGAGTTAGAAGACAGCCAACGTAGAGAACCACCTCCGATTCCACGTAAGCCTACCCGACCTGTATTTTGTACTCTAATTGGAGGTGCAAACAATTTACGCTGCGTTAATTTTCCACGACTAGAAAGGGTAATTATTCCTCTGCAATGCAGCTTTTTACAACGTCCAGCATTTGTCACGACAAAATGGCCGATTCCTTTTATGGTCGCATTATGCGGTGTCCATAAATCGGACCCTCGGACTATCTCCACAGCACACCTTTGCAGTGCGTCCAATTAACACAATGAGACAATGTACCGTATTTTATTTGCAAACTCAGACTTGCAGCATCTATGAAAACCCTTAACTAATTTGATTCATTAAAACAACTTTAAACTAATATGTTACAACATTTTGAGTGTGTCCAAATACAAATCTGGATTATCTCCAATTACAGGAGTTATTTTCATATTCTTTTTTGACATCTCATCAAAGATGAAGAAGAATATGGAAGTCTGGGCATTTACGGGGCTGACGACCGTCATAGATTTTGTGAACAAGTATTTGGACACACTCAAAATGTTGTAAATAAATTATCTGGTCAAATTATAAGCTTAAATAACAAAAATGATATTGGCATTTTCTGGCGCTTCTCATGTGTGTGATTGATATCCAGGATTTGGACCTCACATACTAATACAAGAATTTCTGCTAAGTAAAAACCTTCTTTAAATCTCACCAATAGATGTCTCTAGTGAAGTTCTAGTGATTCAAGAACAAGGTTTCTAAATTGGTTCATTTATATACAACTTCCAAGAATTTCAGTAGTGTGGTTGTAAATAATGGGTAGAATTGGTGAATGTTACACGTTTGTAAAGTGATCACTTAAACCAGCCTATGACGGTCGTCAGCCCCGTAAATGCCCAGACTTCCATATTCTTCTTCATCTTTGATGAGATGTCAAAAAAGAATATGTTACAATCCGAGTTGCAGTCCTGAAGTCAGTTTTAACAGCTGTTAATTATCATATCATATAGTAGAATAGAATAGTCCGCCTCCGTAGTGTAATGGTCAGCGCGCTTGGCTACCGTTCTGAAGGTCCCAGGTTTGATTCCCAGAGGGGGTATAATAAATATAAGTGATTTTTTTACCCTATTATTTATTCAATGTTACCCTGGACTGGTACCTAGAGTGGAGGGCTGATCACCTTTCCTTCGTGTATTAACGATCGAGATAACACTGCGTTTATATGATGGAGTGCCTTATGCACCATTGGGGTGCGGATAAGGGTTCGAATGAATAAATGAATAAAAGAATTGATATATTTTTATTTTTATTGATATTTTTATGAAAACGTGAACAATATGAGCTACCAAAAAGTTGACGGAAAAGTGATACTTGAATAAACATAGAGATGGATGCAGAATGTAGCGAGGTGTAAAATTTCATGGAAAAATATCAATCTGAAAAATTTTTCCGCTTCAATTAATTTGATGATATTTCCATTTCACTAGTTCCGCGTCGTTCTTAATCTTGGAATGAGACAAATCATGGAGAGGTGTTAAGTGATATAAATACGTTAAGCTTCAGGCACCTCTCTTGATGCCAGGCTAGTCTCTTTATTTTTTTGAACATTTTTAAAAATTATTTTTTAATTAAGTTTTACCAAGTTAATACCACTTTTTCTTAAAATCTGTTGTGATACATGTTTCGATGCATTCCGCACAATTATCAAACACCGTACGAAATTTCTATGATTGAAAATGATGCGGAATGCATCGAAACAAGTGTCACAATAAATTTTAAAAATTTGTGGTATTTACTAAGTACTTAATTAAACACTTAAATTTATAATGTGTAGATTTTACCACAAAGTGACTACCAAATCTATTTATGCAATTTTTTTTTATTATGTATATATTTTTTTATTTATAAAGATAAAGAATTTTGTCGAGGTCTGGATTGGATAAATATATTTGACATTAATCCTTTTTGAAAATTATGCTTAGGTTTACTTTGGCGTAGCGAATCTCATAGTCTGAAATTATATATTTTTTAATCATACTTAGCACGTTATTCGTTCATAACAAACTTTTAATACATTTACACGTTTGTTTCTTTCATATTCAATGTTCAACTTTGAAACTAGACAAAATACACTGAATATAGAGAAAATAAATGTCGTGTAGTATTCATATGTTTGCTTCAGAATATCGCTGTTCATTGGAGTAGATGATTAATTTAATTTTATAGCGTTTTTATATTACTTTTAATATAAAATTTAAAAGGTACGCTTGTCTATGTTCTTAGGGTTCTTTTTATTACATTTTTCTTTAAACTTCAATTTTAAACTCACTTAAAAATCATATCAATTAATAATTTTCGTAGATAATCAAGGGATATAATTTTTATTAGATATGAAAGTATTTTTATTCGGTTTCATCAATATTATGTTTTAAGTTCTATGTTTTTTCTTATTTTTCTTCTAGGAAGTGGTCATAAATCTTTCCAACGTCTGTAACACTTTCTAGCAACGGCTAATGCAACATTGCTAATCTTGCAGCCGAGAACGCCTGCTAGGCCGTGGTATTATATAGTCTTACAAAAAATGTGATTTAATATGTTACTTATATGTGGTATTGTAAATTATGCTGTGTTGTTGGTGTGCACCGTTGTTTGTATGCTGGTGTAGTTGTTTTCCCCCCGAGAAGGTGGGCAGTACCTCTCGGAACTGGTAGATAAAATAATATGATAAAATATTTGGTAAATAAATCAGTTACAAAGTCATGTAAAGTCATGAACAATTTAGAAAATTTACAAAAATATAAAAAAAATATTTATTGTAACTGCAGACAGTTGGTAGAATTCCATTTTGAATTGTTGGATAATATATCCAAATTAAAACAAGGCTTTTGTTGGATTGAATTCTACATTTATTTATGTATACCTTAATACGTGACGCGTTTCGTCTTCTTAGGACATTATCAAACATAAATAAATA